>NC_051451.1:4697696-4712581 GCF_001649575.2 Kryptolebias marmoratus | reverse complement strand
TAGTGCAGGCGGGGCCTGTCACTTGTCGTCATCACGTCATTTGCCTAAAGGCGTGATTAAAGGTGTCTTCAGCCAGGACACGCGGGAGCGTGATATCCCATAGTACATGTGTTGTACCTCGTTCCTCTCCTTCAGGGAACAGTAGTTATATGCATAACATTACGTTTTTAAAGATTACTTTTCCAGGCCTTTTAAAAAACATGCGCGCGTGTGTGCATGCACAGCACACAAAAATATAAAGAATTTATTGATGTGGTGTATACAGAAGGCTGAGGATTGTGTGTGTATATGTGTGTGTGTGAGAGAGTAAAATAAATTGAAATGAACAATCAAACTTGTTTCTTTATTAAAATATGAAATATATTGAAATGTACATTTATTAATATCCCATAATATATGTTTGTTTTTGTTAAAGAGCATAAAACAAAGTATTTTAGCGTGATAGCACATATTTTTAATGTGTGAGAGCTTCCTGTATCATAACTACATCTCTGCTGTTTGTAACAAACCAAACTGTGTGAAAATCGAGTAAAGATTCAGAGAGTTCTGATTGTTTTAGTTGGACATGTTTATATTTCATATTTTAGTTCTCTTCCTGCAATTGATTTCCCCATCCTGACCTACATTTTTTCCTCCTAACCTTTATGTTCTTCTCCTAAACTTCACGTTCTTCTCACATCATTCATTTTGTTCTCTGGATCTCCTTCTGACCTTCATGTTCTCCTCATGAACTTGATGTCCCTGTCCTGACCTATATGTTCTCCTCCTAATCTTCATGTTCTCTTCCTGACTTCCATGTTTACCTCCTGACTTTTATGTTCTCCTTCTGATCTTCATTTTCTCTTCCTAAACATCATGTTTCCCTCCTGACCTTCATGTACTAATTCTGACCTTCACATTTTGCTCCTTGGGTTCATGTTCTCCATTAGACCTCTGTTTTTTTCTGTCCTGACATTCATGTTCTCCTCACGACCTTTATGTTCTCATCCTGAACTTCTTGTTGTCCTCCTAAACTTTATGTCCTCTTCCTGAGCATAATCAAAAGATCTCCGCCTGGAGATTAGAAGATGTTTTGTAAATAAAGATGAAATATATTTATTGTCTTTAAACTTACCTATTTTTTTCATCATGTTTCAGTGCAATTTTCTGTTCACTGTTCTGTTTTTAAGACCGGATCTTATTAATTGTTCAATAAATGTTAAAAACAAACATTGAGCTGCAGCCTGGTCACATGACCTGGCTCTGTCACATGACCCAGTAAGCTGCAGTGACAGTGAGCAGCCAGCAGGTGATGCCCTCTTCCTTCTGTTGATCCTTGGATTTTTTTTTTCTTTTTCTTCTTCTTTTTCTTTCTTGTCAATCAGCTGATCAAAGAGAAAACTCCAACAGGAAGTGAAGCTGCAAAATTAAAGTCCTGAAAATTCCAAAATGGAAACACCTGCAGCTCTGATCAGAACCAAAACAGAAAGTAGGAAATAAGAGGTATTTCCAAAAGAAAAGCCCCAAACCTGAGAGTCAAAGGCTGTGAACCCTGGGTCCTCACATCATCCTATCAGGAGGGAGGGGCTCAGAGGTGTCGAGGTACAGTGCTGTGTTTTCCTGATGATCCTGAAGGACACACAGCTGTGTTTACTCAGCTGCGTGTCCTTCAGGTCAAAGGTCAGGTTAAACCATCAAACACAGAGAGACATCAGCACTGGTTCTGATTGATAACTCAGAGTCTGAACTGTATCGTCAGCAGAAACATCATAGATCTATAAAGTTGATCCGTTAATGATCCCAGCTTCAGTTCTGACCCATCTCTCTCTGGATTAAACCGTTCTGAGATCAGTTTGTTTCCAATAGTGGGTTCTGATCAGGCCCATCAGACCCTGCTGCTGAGCCTGGGAGACCCTGTCAGAGTGATGTCAACGCTCTGCTATCAGCTGCGTCCTGCTGGTGGGCGTGGGCCGTGCAGCACTTAGAAGCAATTTGTTTTTGTCGATAAAGTTTCTGTGAAATCAGGGTGGGGGACTGTTTCCTGAGGCCTTCGAGCGGGTCAGGACTGGGACCTTATCTGGTTCTACAGTCTGACACCATCAGAACCAGCTGAGGACACAGTGCAGAGTTCTGAAGATGTCAGTCCACAGAAAACCCAGCAGATGAGATTAGCTCGATCAAACTGATTGGATGCATCAATCTGTACATCGAGTGGGGCTAATCAGTAATCAGACTTACTCAGGTGCTTTGAACACATCATTAAGTCAGATGTTTTCAGATAAATACCTGAGGACAGGACTGATCCTTTAAATTACCTTGATGATATTTCTTCTCTATGTATAAAGAAAACACATCTGTATTAATTTGTGCTGGAGCTCTCTCCTCCATTTTTGTAGTTTCTATTTGCTGAAAGGCGGTGCTGGTGTCTCCAATGTGTTCATATTGTTTGTCTCTGGAGGAACACAGCAGCACAAATTCAGTCATGATTCTGACAAGAAGAAAATTGACACACGGTGGAATATGTTTAATAAAGAAAGTAATCAACATTTCATTGATTTATTTACCAGTTGTGCTCACTTCTTCCTCTGAACTGTCCATTATGGTCATCTGTACACCACTCAGAGGCTGATGATGCTGTTATTCCAGACAGCAGGCAGCTGTTTTACAAAAAGAATTATCTAATTCAGGATAAAACAACAAAGTTGGGCTTGATCAAGCCTGGCCAGGTAATCCTGGTTTAATCAGTTTCATGAACATCAAGCCAGACTGATGTAATCCCACTAACTGCATGCCTACCACTTCCACAAAAAAACCTGAGGTCGATGGCAGATTAACTGATGCTGATGTGGAAGAATGACACTTTTCACAGCTCATGTTAAATGAGCATCAGATAAAAATGAATGTCTTTAGGCATTTAAAGCCTCTAAAGTAAATTGAGATCTTAAAAGAAGTAAAGTTGTGTATTTTATTTATTAATCCTGGCACACAGTAGTGAAAACATTGCTGTGGGAAAGGGAATCCTTGTTTTTTCATGTGAATGCTTACATAATCAGTGGAAGTGTGACTCATACTGCAGTTCTGTTCTTTAAGATGAATGTAAAGTTTGTCTAAAAAAAAGAGAGTTGTGGACAACAGTGTGGCTCGGGTCAGTTAACTTAATCTGTTCTTCAACAGCTATCCAACTCTTCCCGTCTTCCACCATCTCTCAGCTCTTACTGTTGTCCACATCTCACAACTGTTTCACCCCCCAGCTTCTTCACACCACTTCATTTTGTCCTTCCGAGCCTGACTCTGCTCCTCACCCCCCGTCACCCCTACAGTGTCCTTCATAACTGTGTCAGAAGACAGCTGAGGAAGCTCCACTCCAGCAAGGCTGCAGGCCCGGACATCATCTGCCCTAGGGTTCTGAAAGCCTGCGCTCCCCAGCTCTGTGGAGTACTTCACCATATCTTCTGCATGAGCATAAGACTGCAGCAGGTCCCTCTGCTATGGAAGATGTCCTGCCTCATGCCTGTTCCAAAGGTATCACGCCCCAGTGACCACAAGGACTTCAGGCCTGAAGCACTAACCTCTAATATCACGAAGACCACAGAAAGACTAATTTTGGAGCAGCTCAGACCAGTGAGGAGGTCATTCACTGGCCCCCTAAGTTCTCGTACCAGCTCTGACTGGGAGTTGAGGACACCATTACCTACCTCCTGAAGCGAGCGTACGCTCACCTGGACAAGGCGGTAAGTATGGTGAGTCATGTTCTTTGACTTCTCCAGGGCCTTCAATACCATCCGTCCAGCTCTACTGAGTGAGAAGGTAACAGCAACGCAGGTGGAGGTTCCCCTCGTGTCTTGGATATCCAGCTACCTGACTGGCAGACCACAGTATGTGCACCTAAATTACGGTGTCGGACTAAGTGGTTTGTAACATGGGACTCCTGCCATCTTTAGAAATGTTCTGATGACTCTGCAGTAGCTGGATGCATCAGCAGCGAAGAGGAGACTGAGTGCAGGACAACAGTGGAGAATTTTGTCAAATGGCGTTAACAGAACCATCTACAACTCAATGTGACAGAAACAAAAGAACTGGTGGCAGATCTGAGAAGGGTGAAGGCACCTGTATTTCCACCTAGGGAATGTCATGGACATTGTAGAGGAATGCAAATACCTGTGGGTGTACATGACTAATAAACTAGACTGGTCCAGGAACTCTGAAGCAAACTACAAGAAACTACAACTACAAGTTGCTTCTATTTTCTGAGGAGGCTGTGGTTGTTCAACATCTGCAGGACAATGCTGAGGATGTTCTACGAGTCTGTGGTGGTCAGTGTTATCTTGTTTGCTGTTGTGTGCTGGGGCAGCAGGCTGAAGGTTTCAGATTCCAAAGAATCAACAAACTCATTCGTAGAGCCAGCAACGTTGGGAAGGTGGAGACGGGTGCACTGACTATAGTGGGGGAATGTTGTCTGCGATGATAAAGCTGTGATGTATTCAGTCCTGAATCTTTGGACACAACATTGTACACAGCTCTTTCACCTGAAAACTGGCGCCACTCAAGTAGGAAAGGTTTCTCTTTCATGTGAGAACCAGTCGTCATTCTGGATGTTTCTTTATGCAGCACATGATCTAAAAATGGACTGATCAGCATATATCTAGAAACCTATTTGCATGAAACTTTATACAATCATTTCATTATATTGAAAATAACTTTGTTAAAACCATTTTACTGCAGTCACTGAGGTGTGTCCAAAATTGGTATGAGCAGCAGTTTTTACATCAATATTAGCTGGTATTGTGACCATACCAGTGGTTTAAAAAATGAAAACAATGATAATCACAGATAAATCAAAAATTACATTTCACTATATATATGAGCCATAAAGGGTATAAAATTATTAAAAGGGAAATGAAAAGAAAGCTATAAAAGGTGCTTATTTTCTGTCCGTCATTTAAAAAAAATTACACTAATTTTAAATTCATAATCAAGTCAGAAAAAATCACTAGGGTCTCTTTGCCATTTTCCATGATCACTTGGAAGTGTTCAGCCAAACACAGAAACACCTACAAGGCAGTAAATAGCAAATACAGATAGTGTGGGGGTGAAATGATTCAATTTGTTGTGATTAATTGTGTAAACGAACCAAAAAAACTCCACCAGCTGTGTCAATCTTCAATCTCCCTAAGGACAAGAAAGTTTGATGGATGTGGTTAGTTTAGCTCCTGGTGAAAATTACAACCCAAAGTCTGCTGAGTGACTGTGGAGTTTATGTTTTTTGAAGGTTTGTGTTTCAGGTTCTCCTTTTAAAAAAGAACCACCGCCTGTCAAACCAGTACAAGCTGCCTCTGGCTCTCCGGATGGGAAACTCCTTGCAGACTGTGTGACATTATTGTAAAGTTTGGGGGTTCCTCTTGTGAATTGTGGGGCTCTAGTTCAATATAACATCACTCTAGACAAAAAAAAAAAAAATCAAACCAGTACTCTTGCTCCCCCACCTCCCCAAACTTTCAATGACCTTATAACCACTGAGACAGTTACCTATTCAGTGTACTACAGCAGTCTGCCTCAGCATCACCAATGAAGGAGGTAACACTGCCCACACAATCACCCCATTATGGGAATTTGACATTAAAACTAAGGCTGGATGACTTTAAAATCCTGACTTCATCCCTTGTAGACTTTTAGAAAACAGCCCCCAGGTCAGTCAGAGCAGTGCTGTCTTTGATGGGCCATAACCAATAATAAAATCACCTTACTGGTCTTTGCTTTAATTTTAAAATCAATTTCAGATTTCTCCACAGGGTTTATCAGATGTCAAAGTGGTTACGAAGTCACAAAATAAAATGCGAAATACTGATAGAGCGCTCATCTGATGTTTTGTTCACCTTTTCATCTACATTGAATTGGGTTAAGTCCAGCCAGCCTTTTTCCTCCTTTACTGTAGCCACATGACTTTTACTCAGGTTGATTTGACAGAACATGATGCCTTGGACACCCCATGAAGTTTAACCTTTTAAAAATCTTCGTTTTAATGTTTTGAGTTAAAATTTGACAGTTGAAATCCTAAATTTTAAAACCTTTTAGCTTGGCGTTGCTGTATCCAATCTTTTTGGAAAAAAAAAAAAAAAAAGGCTGACCTAAGGACACTTCCCCATGAGGTTGATTTCAGTTCCTGAATAAACAGGTTGCCTAAATGCACCATCTGACCGCTTCAATTAAAACAATATGACACTCCTGCCAGATGAAAGACAATGCTCCCAGGTCACACAAAAGTCATTAGATTTATTTATTATTGTAAAGAATAACAGCAGAGAATTAGAAACATTTTAAGCCCTGCACCCCCCCCCACACACACACACACACACACACCATACAATTAAAAAGCACCAATCACTGCTGACAACAATTAAGTGACCAGGCTGCCTGTCAGCAAAGCATTCTGGGAAACAGTCCCTCCTCTGTGTACAGAACTGCCTGTGGTCTGGACAGCAAGTCTCACTGATGTCAGCAGGAACAAATGCACACATTCTGGTAGACTAATTTAAACTTTTCAGAAAATATCTATTAAAATAAAGATAAACTAGGCCCCACACTTTTTAAAACTCCTTCCCTATGCCCATTAATCTTCATTTCCAGAAGCTCTCCTATTGGCTAAAAGGAACTAAATTTAAATCCTGTATAATATGGCCAGAGAGTGGTGGGCAGAGCCTCTGGGTGGTGATGTCACAGGAAGGCAGCAGTGAAGTGTGATCGATGAGATTATGTGTGATCAGTGATAAAGTGACTTTCAGAAGAGAAGCAGCACCATGGTCTTCATCACATCTGGAAAAGAATGCAGAGATCAGAAAAGTGGCAGCTGTAAGGTGTGAGGCAGGCCTTTCAGCTGCAGGTAACCCACCTGGACAGCACCTCTGTGCAGCCACTTGTCTTTGTCTCCACCCACTTTCATACAGGAGAAGAGCTCACAGACAACAGGAAGAACCAAATGCTCCTGAACAGCAAGTACATGGTCAGCACAAAGGAAGTAGACTGGTCTGAACAGTTGGGGGGGGAGGGGGGGGGATCTCAGCTTACCTGGGCCTTGCTCTTCTTTAGCAGCCACTTGTCAGACTCCTCAGCTGGACAGATTGGACCTCCTGAGCCTGGAGTCATGTCAGGAAGGACCCAGATGTCTGGATTCAGCGGACTGTGGAATGGGGACAAAAACTGGGAGCTGTGGACCCTCCTCAAGGTCTCCTCTGGACTCACCCAGTTGGTGAGAGGGGAGGTTGTGCAGGGGTGAAGCCAGGCCTCCAGGATTGCCTGAACCTGCAGAAAAGTCAGTTAGAACCCCTCCAATAATAATAAAAAAGTTAACTCTTGACTCATTTCTTCTTACCTTCTGCTCCTGGTCTCTGTGGGAGGAAGTGGGTGGTGCATTCTTTGTCAGGGGGACCCCATTCTTGTCCCGTCCCTCCTGCTGCAGCAGCCAGCAGTTTAGTGCCTCCTTTCCACAGTTCTCGTTGCAGATGCAGTCAGCATAGGTGGAACAAGGCTCATTGGCTCTACAGGTCTGCTGCACTGGTGCCACCTGCTGGAGCCATGACTCCAGGGTGGCTGCAGGGGCTGGGGAGGCAGGTGGGGTCTTTAGACACTTCAGCTGGCCCAGGTTCTCAATCTCCAGGGCCTTTGTGGTCTGGCAGCAGGAGGTGCAATCTGCAGCAGGGTGGCCTGCCTCCGACAGCCACTCACTGGAGGACCAAGTCTCCTCAAAGGGCTTCAGAACCCTACACCAACGCTCTGTGTCTGACACCACCTCCGTAGTAATAGTGGGTGGGGTGACGAACCAGTCACCCAGTTCTTCCTCATGTTCATCAGCGATGAGCTCTGACTCGTCAATCTTCTCAATGGAGAAGGTTGAGCTGCAGTTACTGTTAGTCCTCTCCCTGCTCACCTGATTCTGGTCCTTCAGAAGCCATGCCTCCAGGTCTCTGAGCTGACCCCAGGCCTGCAGGAAGTCCACAGAGGCCACGGCAGGGCAGGAAGTCTGGAACGGAGTCAGAAATCAGGTCCTATGGAACCACATTCTCATGGGTCTGAACTACTTTGAGTTCAACGTAAACCTACAAAACTGACAGGTGAACCACAAACAAGTTCCATAAATGAGCCAGGTGAGCTGAGGGTCAGAGGTCAACCTGCCCCTTCATCAAGGTAACAGTTTCTAAAGTCTGGCTCTGTTGAACTGGTTCACCTGTAAGGCCACTACCTGTAGGCCAGGTCCCCCCAGTTGGAGGACAGTGCTACCCTGAGGAAATTCTGTGAAAGGAGGCTCACCTTTGTTTCTTTGCGTGCCAGCAGCCAATCCTGAGGGTTCTTGCTGGACTGGTAACCAATCGGAGGGCTGCTGTTTGCTGGGCGGTTTCCCAGCAGCCATTGGCTCAGAGCTGTTGCCTCCGACTTCTGCAGATAGAACCAGAAACATTAGAGGCTCTGTAGAACCACTGAAACAGACCAGGAACCACAACAGAAGGCACCAACTTACCAGTTTCTCTGTGAATGGACAACTCTGTGCCTGAGCACTATGATGTATGGCATTCTGACAGGACACCCCCTCCACCAGCTGCCAACAGAAGAACAGAACCCAGTCAGCTTCAGAACCCCTGTCAGAGGTCATGCAACAGTCAGAACAGTGTTACCTGTGCTGTGATGCTCCCAAATGATGTGATGGCCTGCCTCAGGGAGCGTGCGTCTGCATGGAAACTCATCTCAGGTGTTTCTTCAGGGGTGAGGCTCAGAGAGGACAACCTGCAGGTACAGGAGGAAACAAAAACCAAAAAGTAGCAGTCAGGCCAGGCTGGATGTTAATGTGCAGCTGGTTCTGCCAAGAGACATCTAAAACACAAGTAGTATGTCAGGTTTGGACCAGCAGGTAAGAGTGTGTGGGGGAGGTCCAGGTGCATTTACTTCTCCATGCAGGACATCAGCTGGTTGTTCAGGTTGTTGTTGCTGTTAGAGTTCTGCAGCTGATGGGCAATCATGTCAAACTGACCACGAAGCTGAAACACAAAAAACAGTAAAGATACTTGTCCAAATTTAGATCAATTACCATTACTTGCAACTAAACATGCCACAAATTTTTTCTTGACTGATTTTCTTTCCAATGAGTATTGTGCTGTGAACAGTCTCATTGGCTACATTATGTTGTGACCTTTTTAAAGTTTATCAAGGCCAAATACAAAAACCTTATATTCCTATGTAAAGAGAATTTATGCATTAATACTTAGTCCCTCATATAAAGATTTGTTAAACAGTATGCACCCACTGTCTTACCCTTTGTAGCTGGTGCAGCTGCTGCTGCAGTGTCTCGGTCTTCACTTGCTCCAGCAGCTCAATTTGACCCAGAAGCCACACCTCCCTGCAGCGCAGTGCCTCTTGCTGGCGGCTCACACAGCTCTGCAGCTCAGAGCGTACCTGGGGGTTTGGGAGCAAAGTCACAGGTGGTACACATTAGTCTGGATGCTGATACATTCAGCTGTTGGTGGCATTATAAAAAAGTGGAAGTGATCGGGAAAAACAGGAAATCTGTCACAAAGTGGTAGGCCATGTAAAAAAAAAAAAAAACGAGCTCAGAGGATGCTGAGGAGCATTGTGCACAGAGGTTACGAACATTCTGCAGAGTCAGTAGCTACAAACTTCATGTGGCCAGTGAGAGCCTCATGTCACCAAGTGCAATGCACATTGCCACTGGACTCTAGAGCAGTAAAGGGCTGTTCTCTGGAGGAATGAATTGTGTTTCTTCATCTGGCACTCCAGGAGAGTGTTTAGCGTTTGCCAGGAGAACAGTACTTATCTGATTGCATTGTGCCAAGTGTAAAGTTTGATGGAGGGAGGATTATGATGTGGGGTAGTTTTTCCAGAAGTTGGGCTCAGCTGCTTAGTTCCAGTGAAAGGAACTGACTGCTTCTGCATACAAACACATTTGTTCTCACAAAGTAGGTAGTATGAAATTGTCAGTTTGGGGATGATCCTTCCTGACCCAACATGACTGGACAAAGCAAAGTCCATAAAGACATTGGTATGGAAGAACTTGACTGGCCTGCACAAACTCTCAGAGTCCTGACCTCAACCTGATCGACCACCTTTGGGATGTGTTAGAGCAGAGACTGCGAGGCAGGCCTTCTCGTCCATCAGTGTCCGACCTCACAAATGACCGTTCTTCCAGAAGCACGGTCAAGAATTCCCATTAACCTGTGGAAAGCCTTCCCAGAAGAGTTGAAGCTGTTAGTGCATCAAAGCCATCATATAAATCCTATGGATTAAGAATAGGATGTCACTCAGTGAAGGGACACGTGAATACTTTTGGCAATATAGTCCTGCTGGCCTCACTTCCCTACAACAAGAGAAAGCTGGGGCACTTTGTAATATAGTCATCATAAACACAGAACCATCTGTGAAACAAAAAACAAACTTTAAATTCAGATTTACTTATAAAGATCAAAAACCAAGTTCTGGAAGCATCAGAACTAGCTGGAATATTCAGAACTAACACAGACAAGCTTCACAACTTTATGATGATAGCCTGCCCCAAAATCAGCATTTTAAAAGATTCAATCAACTCACGCAGAGACAACAGAGCTGCAGATCCAGGAGTCCAGAGTGCTGCAACTGGTTCTCTTGCTCCGTTTTATGTAGTCCGTGCCACACCCTGCCCCCCCCTCCCCTCCCCCCCCTCTCTTTGTCGTTTCCCCTGTTGACTCACCAACAGTCTTTATTATTAAAAAATAAACCCACACCACCTGCTGGTGGCTCTGGTTTGTCAGACCACAAACACTGAGTCAGAGATGAAGTTGTCAACACCTCCATTCACCTGATTGGTCAGACAAACAGCTGTACCAAATTAGTCCTACAGAGGTGGACTCTACTTCAGTCTACCAGAGATCAACAGAACCAGGGAAGAACTTGTTCAGAACAGCTTGATCTACAGCAGAAAGTGTTGCTTCCTGTGTTAATCTTGTCATGAATGAAATAACCTGACAGCGCAGTCACTCCGATCAAACAGTTCCATCCTCCGGTCTCACGGATAGATAATTGACAGTATCACACCTGCTGCCATCCTGATGTTTTCGTTGAGATGTGAAAACAAGAGAGGCCATGTTCTGTTCTGTGTATATAATGAAGTTAACAGGTGAATTCAAGCTGAAAGGCAGGAGTTTTAGAATAGGAGACACTGACCTCCCTGGTGTTCTCCCTCAGCTGCTGCTCAGCCTTCAGCACGCCATTGATGGTGTTCTCCAGCTGATCCTGGGCCTGTTGTACCTGCTTCAGTCCACTCACCGCTGCCACCTCCTCTGATGCCATCCTGGACAACAGACCGGAAACATGTACCAGAAGGCCAAAATGAGGGTTAAACCAAGAAACATGTGGGATCAGATAAACTGATAAGACAGATTTTCCTGACAGGAATCAGAACTTCATAGTCTCCCCCTTGTAACAAACAGGTTAAAGTGGTCCATAGGATACTGCGTACGCCTACATGCCTCTTCATTTGAGGCATTCAGATAAACAGAAGTTCCATGCAGCATGTGAGTTTCTCATTTTCTAAAACTGCAAATTGTTCTTTACATCTACTTCCCATTTCTGACCTGGTTGTTTTTCCTGTGACAAGCCCAGTGGTCAGAAGTGGCCCAACTGTTTTGGAACAATGGGAATAAAGCCCAGCTGCTGACTCAGCTGTTTGTGCACACTTCTGCATTGTGCTCTGACTGGTGAGAGCCAGTGGCTCAGTACCATGCACTGGGATTAAACCACAAGTCAGCAGGTTCTGGAGAAACATGTAGGATTTCTATCAGGCTTAAAGGGCTTTGAAGGCATTTCTACACCGAATTTGTTTTTGCAGCCAAGGACTGGGTCAGACAAACTTTTGCATGCACCCATCCATAGATTACAGGGTTGCAACATATGAAAGGCAAGCTTTACTTTTACTCTAGTTGTGCTTGGTCTTACTAATCAAAGAAGAGTTCATAAGAGTTTCCAGGAACCCCATAAACCCAGAGGACTGTGGTCCTGGCTCAGGAACCCTGTGAATCTGTCTGAAGTCAGCTCTCTGGGCGTGGCCTCAGGGTGCGGTGGCTGCTCCATATCAGCTGTAAACAGTGTCAGCTGATGGCTCAACCAGCTCCTGATAATAAAACACTTAGCCTGAGCAATTACAGCAGCATGACCACTTGACCCCAACAGGCTTGTTATCATGAAGAGCGGAGCTGTCAGTCAGCTGATCCCAGCGGAAAAACTTTGTTCTGTTAGTAATAATAAACTTGCCATCTCTGCCCATCTTTTATAGTGAACCTGTCTAGACATCAAATCCGATCAGGTTTTTTTTATGCACATAGTAATCCAGAACCACAAAAAAAAAAACCACACATTCAAAGTCCTACAGGTCTGAGAATTTTAACCTGGTTGGGTAAAGGAAAACTGAGCAGTTTTAAACCTGGATCAGTGCAGAAAAAACTGGGTTCACAGCAGATATTTGTTAGAGTCAGCAGAACACAATGTTTTTGAGAACAGCCTTAAAAACATTAAACTCAACAGTTTTAATAATAAATCCATTTTCTATAAATGCAAAAGTGGCTTTAAAAACTTCAGTGCTGTAGCGAAAGGAGTAAAGCTGCAGATTTCTCAGTTGTAATTTAAACAGTTTCACTGAAATATCGCCCACTCCCGAGATAAACAGCTCAAAGCTTATTGCTTTCCTTAATTTGTTGTATATAAACTGCAATAGTATTTAAAAAAAAAAAAAAAAAAAACGACGAGCAGATTTGAGTTCTCGCGTTATTATGGATGATTTTTCCACAGCGTTGTTCTCGCGATATTCTTTGTTGAACTCTGTGAGTAGAGTCTCCGCCATTACAGTCTGCATGACAGCACGTACATTCACAACAGGGGAACAGGTTCACAGGCCGGGTAGAAGTGATGGTACCGGCGACCAGCAGGTTCACAGGCTGAGCCGGGGTCACCGCCAACATTCATCAGTCCAGTGAATCATAACATTTATGACCAGTCACGTTAAACAACAACAAAATAACATGCCAGTCAGCAGGCCGATTTTATTTTTGTGGACAGGTTCTCAGCTGCAGAACTAGTAGTTTCCTCTTCCAGTCAGCAGATAGAGAAGTCACCCGGCTGCCTTTAGTTTGATTAAAATGTCAACGTCTGCCTTTAAGCCCTTCAACCTTACATTAGACAATAAGGTTCTATACTTCGGTGTTCTGTTATCTAGACAGAGGGTTACATGTTAAAAACCAAATGTTTATAGTTTAAACATGTGTTTTTATAGCCTGGGAAGCAGAAAGGCTTCAGAGGCTCCCCGAATTATCAGGAGGTATTGTAGAAATTTAAAACATTACACAACAGAGGGAGTGTGAAACAGGGATAAAGCACAGTCAACGCAAAAATCATTGAGATTTGACACGAACGCCATTTGCGTTAGGCATGAAAATAAAATAGTTACTGAGACGAGACAAAAGTTTTACAAAGATTACATATGTTAGTCATATGAGTAATCCCATCTGTAAGTGGGGATGAACAAACATTTTGGGCTAAAAACATGAGTTTACAATGATCTCCACAACCACCATGAGGACGAGAAGCTAACAGGCTAACGCTTCCAGAACGGAGTCTGGTTTAACCTACCTGGTAGCTTTGCTGCTGTTCAGCCTCCCCTTAGAAGTCATGAAGAACTGGAGAAGATTCGGTGACACAAAGGAATGATAACTGTCCGAAAACTACCACCGTTCACGCCGGTCTGTACCCCACGGTCACGTCACGGGGGGGAAAAAAAGAGAACCGCCTTAGAACCTGAGCTCTCGCGATAACTGCGAGGATGTCTCGTTGGAATGAGAGCGATGCTCGGTGATACCATAGACCAATGACTTAAACGTGCTATGTGTTTCTGCCTGATGGTGTAGTAACAGCAACCAAGACTTTGATGATGGCAAAGTAATGGTTATCTATTCCATACTGAGACTCTGTTATGTGTTCCCCAACACAAAGTGGATCAATGTCCCCACATTCATTCTTCACATACATTGTTACTTNCCTGTGAAAATGCAGTGTGAATGCTTTTTTGCTGAATGATTTGACAGAAAGCTGCTGAAGAAGCTGAAACTAGGCGGAACAAACCCTTAAAACTGCAGAACAATGCTTAAAAATAAGAGAGAAATCCTTAAAAATAACAGAACAATCCTTAAAAATAGCATAATGATCCTTAAAATTGCAGAACAATCCTTGAAACAGCACAAGAATCCTGAAAAATAGCTTTAAGAACCTTGAAAACATCCCAAAAAGCAGAACTGAACCTAAACACAGTGAAACAAATCCTCACACCTTAAAAGAAATCCTTAAGACAGCAGGAAAAAAAACCTAAAAACACCTGAAAAGATATAAAACAGCAGAAAAGTCAATAAAAAAGAAAAAAAAAATCATTTAAAACAGCAGAACAAACCAGTAAAACTTCAGAACAAACCCTTAAAACAGCAGAACAATTGTTAAAACACCTACACATTCTGAATTCTATCACCACGGCAACGCAGCACGAGACGAGAGTGACACCAAAAGTTTTCACTTTTTAAAACAGAGATTATAAAAAAAACTATACAAGATATCAACAAGCTGAATCATACAGTAAGAGTTGAATGTCTTATGTTTTCTTCAAACCTTGAATGGCGTTTCTAGGTGGAAGTTTGCTGAAGTAGCGAGCTTTCAAACAGCAGTAAGATTTGACAGTTGGAAACAGAATTTCAATGTATTTCAATGAGAAAAAAAATTGCTGAAAAACCTTAATATTTTAAAAACCTTAAAAGATATCAATACCAAAAGTCATAGCACCCTTCTCCTGAACGAGCTGAACGTTTTGATACCTGAATGGCTGAAATCGCTTAAAA
>NC_051451.1:4691882-4692705 GCF_001649575.2 Kryptolebias marmoratus | reverse complement strand
TGAAAATGGGATTACTATTCAGCGAGTTATTATTGATTAAATGCGTTGATACTTGATTGCGCCTGTAAAACACATTATACTGAGACCAGCGGACGACCCGTCCAAGATGGCCGCCCTAAATCCCGTCAGCTACAATAGGCGAGGGCGGTCCATGAGGCGTCTACTCTTCTATTATGTCTATGGGTGATACTGCCCTCTGCTAGTAAGGTTTATATAACATTGCTACGGTAGCTGACAGGTGCAAACGCACAGACATGTATACGTCCTGGTCCAACACACCTGAATCAAATGGCTGAATTACCGACTCAGTATGCAGTCAAGTCCTCCAGAGTCCTGCTGATAACCTCATTATTTGACTCAGGTGTGTTGAAGCAGAGTCACACAATCACCAATTTATCTATCTCTGTTATCTAATTATGTCACTGACCTCTATTTGTTAGATACACAGATTAATATAAACTACAAGCATATTTAGATAAATACTATGGATATGTTCAAATTTATATGGATGCATCAAAAGATTCAAATAACAGAAATGGGGTATCATTTTTTGTTCCTGAATTCAGTTTCAAAACAGCTGAAAGAATTACTGACAAAGACTCAGTTTACACAGGAGAAAGGATGGGAATCATATTAGCTTTGGGATGGATTGAGGAAGTCCATCCATTAAGAACCTTCTGATTCTAGGTTCATCATTATATTCATTGAAAAGTAATCATTCAGACAGCAGACCAGGGGCCTCATGTATCAACAGTGCGTACGCACAAAAACCTTGCGTACGCCATTTTCCACGCAAAAGTCCGGATGTATCAAAACTGAAATG
>NC_051451.1:4689966-4691782 GCF_001649575.2 Kryptolebias marmoratus | reverse complement strand
AAAAAGCAGTGTTCAAATGTAAAGTATTGAAAGTATTGTTTCACTCTGCTGTACAGGTGTGAATACTATCAAACTTTGCTCCATATTCAACAAGTCATAACAAAACACATTTGAACAGCCAAATATCTCCTGCAATGACTTTGAAAAGCAAAAATACCTAAACTGTACTTTTAAAATTGTACTGGCATCTTCTTAAAATACAAAAACAGGGACTGGTCCCGCTATGTTGGATGTCGCAGTTATGACAAAGAGGCGCAAGTTGATGACATAATCCGTACAGTCCCACTTCTCCAATTTTTGCATGCTTGTAACCTGCGGACATGAACCCTTCTGTGCACTTCGACTGAGTACACTCTTCATAGAGGGGCGTAGGGTGTAGTGCGAGTATTGGGACCGGGCCTAAAAATTGTAGGACACCAGCCCTCCAGGCCTGGATTTAAAGACCCCTGGTTTAGATATTTCCCTCGATTAACACACCTGATTCAGATGATTGCAGTTCAGTAAAAGGCTGTTTACCAGTCATCAATTAAAATCAGGTATGCTGAAGCAGGAAAATACCTAAAATATGCGGGACAGTGTACCCTGAGGACCAAGGTTGGGAAGCACTGATGTAAATTAAGCATGAGTGTTTAGAAATCTGCTTCTTTGCAACCATTCTTTTATAACCATTTACCAATCATAATTTGATATTTTCCTATGGACATGAGTCAGCCATTGTCTTATGATGTACAATGTGTGTAGTCATACTCGGATTCAGTTTTGGTTGGAGTTGTTTGGTGACCTGAGGGAGAGGCACCTGTTTAATGGCAGCTGTGAACACACAAGGTTGCTCCAATACTGTTTTCTGGGTGTCCTGCAGAAAGAACTGAATGGATATACGCAACATTTGAACACTCACATTAATTGTCCAGTTCAATAGTCTAAATGTCCATCTGAGATACCAGAAGCAATGTACTTACTTACCTCACAGGTTAGTACTGCAAGCTACAGTGCCTACAAAAAGTATTCACGCCCCCTTGGATGTTTTCCCCTTTTTATTGCTTTTGCAATAATGATCAACATTTGTCAATAAAAACTAATTTTGTTGCTCATGACTGATTTGTAAAAGCAATAAGAGGGTAAAACATCTTGGGGGTGAACACGTTTTGTAGGCACTGTATGTTAAAAGAAAAATGAATAAACTCCTTCATTACAGCTACACTGAACCCTCACGATGAAATCTTAGTTGTAAAGCCTCTAAGAGAATGTCTCGAGTGTTTATCTATTTTTTAAGAATCGATTTCCAGATGACAATAACTCATGACTGTAGAACTCTGAGGAATATCTTTGCCGATGCTGCCATTTTAAAACCACCCAATATGTCTAAGATGCAGTCAGTGGCGCCGGATTCATTTTCTAGGTGGGGGGGCCACCGGAGTGTTTCGTCACCTTATTAATTTTACATGCATCGAATCATCGTCTAACATCAATAAAAATTGAATAATGAAACGCTTTTTCAGCTATGACTTTTTGTTTCAACATATTATTATGAATAATGATAATTAGTCAAACCAACCAACAGCTTTATAAATGACCACAATAAAAGTAAACACAGGTAAATAACTCTGCACGGGCAGAGATGGAATAATCCAACATCTGAGCAACAGGAATATACAACTTGTGCAGCGGAACTAATTAAGAGCATTCGGTATTAAAACAACATAAACTTTGTCAGACTTGGAACACATAACCAAACATTATATTAGTAAAAAGATTTCTTCCAAGGCTATTTATAAGTATGTCGCTCAACTATTTACATCCTAATGACACTAATAAC
>NC_051451.1:4687400-4688989 GCF_001649575.2 Kryptolebias marmoratus | reverse complement strand
GGTGGGAACACGCAGGGCACTGGCAGGGCCGGAAAGTGGGGGGCCAATGGCCCCCTGGCCCCAGTGGTTCCGGCGCCTATGGATGCAGCCATACATTAGTCTGCATAACTTTAGTCTATTTTAGCTTAAACTAAAATAGACTATTAAAGAGACTATTTGCCTCTTTATTTGGATTTAAGTTTGTTTGTAGTGGGGAATTTAGAAGATAATTGGCATGTAAATTAAATTTTAATTTGAAATGGCAAAGAAAACTATTGCCCCTTTTTTCGGTAGCTCTTCTTCAGAAGAATCTTTTAAACGATTTTTAATCGTGTCCTGTCCAGCTGTGTGGCACTTAGAATTGTCATCTGAATGTCAAGATAAGGCCCAACAGATTTGCTTTCACAAGTGGAACATTTTGGCATTTTGGCTTTCACCATGATGTTCTCCTTGATATATGAAACTTTATTAGAAATTGCTTTGGGTTTATTTCAATTGTAATGGACACAAAGATGAGAAAGAAGAAAGAGAACGGGTAAAAGAGATGGAGGAAAAGGTTTGAAGAGAAAAACCATAGCGATAAAACAAGTCACCACCCTTGAACTCTGCCACAGGGCCTGTGGAAAGAGAAAACAAAACAAAGAATCCACAACAACAACAAGCATATGCAGTATATGGCATATTATGAAATTATAGGTGATTCTGCATCTTTTACATTGGCCACGCCCATTTCCGCCTAACTAGATTTTTTGCTATAGCGTGATAAAGGCAAAACCTACTTTCAAATACTACTCCCACATTAAAAGCTGGATCAACGTGAAACTTTGTACATAACATCTAAAAACCGAACTACTTAAGTGATGCTTAAAAAGTTTTAAAATGTTTGAAATTTGCGTGAGTGACGCAATAGCAAACACTTCAGTGCTAGCTAGTACAACGGTTAACTATGAATATCTCTACCATATTTTAAGATTATGGAAAATGCATTTAGATCCCAATAGTGGATGAGATGTTGCCACTTTGTATTAAATTTTATGCGGTTTTACCGATAGGGGGCGCTACAATTTCATAAAGTTTATATATGTGAGTAAACACTTGATGGATTTACACCAAACTTGGTACAGATGATCAAGACCACACCTTGAGACGATATATTGAATATTATAATGAAGTAGGCGTAGCTTATATGCTTTCTCACATTTGAGTTTTGAACTCCGCCAAATCGAACTTTAACTTCGCGGAAATTACTGATCTGTTTCAGAATTGCGCTCTCTACGTATAAGGGAAAAGTTGCAAAATTTGACCTCTAGGTGGCACTGTTACAGCAAAAAATGCCTTTTTGCAAATTCTTTTACAATAACTAGTTGTATGCACAATATCTCTATTCTGTTGTGTTCTGTGAACCATGCCTTTACCCTCACCTAGCTGGGGTGGTGAACCCTGCGTTCACCTACTGTAACTCTCCAGTAATGGGGCCCCTATCTCCTTTTATGGCCCTTCCGATGCAGGCAGGGATGGGTTCCAGCGAGACTCCCTTTGCCACCTGGCTCTGGTCAGGAGGCCAAGAAGCCATAAACAATGAGATGCAACTATTGGGCCCAGTGAGAGAC
>NC_051451.1:4684829-4686782 GCF_001649575.2 Kryptolebias marmoratus | reverse complement strand
CCCCCCTTCCCGGTTCCAGTCTAAAAGCCTCAGAGAGGAGTGACAGAGGGGATCCGGGGCTCATCGCGGACGCGGGCTCCGTTTGGCCTGTCGCATCCTCGCTGGGTCCTCGGGCCGCCTCTTGGCTAAAGGAGCAGTGATTCACCGTCTGGAGCCGCGAGTCAATCGGTCAAGTTGCATCGTTGTTTTTTTCTTTTATTATAACACCTACTCATCTGGTAGTCTGACAAGTCTGACATGGTAATTTGAGTCTTGTCGGACGTCTGGGTGGTTCACAGTAGGTGAAAGGTGTGGGCCGCAGACCTCCCAGCAGAGGCTGGATTCACCGTGAGCACGAAGCAAGTGGGTGGATTTGACTGAGCATCAGGTGTTAACTCAAGCTGTCTGGACCTCGGGCCTTTCCACAGTGTCACTGTTTCAATTTGGGCTTTTTTGGGTTAGTGTGTGATCTGTTAAATTAGTAAAAAAAAAATACATAGAATTGCATCATTGTTTTGTAAATGTATTACTTATAATCACATATAGTATACTTGTAGGATCTCTTTTTTTGTGGGTAGATGCCTCGTGGCAAAGGTTATCGTCAAGCTCAGGCTTTGAAGAGGAGGCAGGAAAACACTCAGCCTTTGGAGGTGGAACTTCTGCCAAGCCGTGAGAGTTTTGTTCCTCGTAAGTTTCACATGATTAGATTGTTTTCTGAAAAAGCTTTCACTTTACTGTAACTTACATGTATTCTATAAACTGCTGTTTAATGTTTTAGTTGGCAAGTGCAAATGTTTGATAAAAATGTTACATTTTTATTAGTTACATTGTTTACTCTGTCAGGATTCGGACTATTACCCAAGTGAGCAGTTCGGCAACAGACAGACTCGGAGACCAGACGTAACGGTAGGTGATTTTATTTAGAGTGAACAGGTAGTGTATGGGTGAGAGCAGGAGCCGGGACCTGGAGAATAGAGGACGTCTTGAGTAATAGAGTTTTTCAGGAAATGAACGGTAAGTATGGCGCAGGTAATCTTTCCAGTGAATGTTCTTACGGTACAGGTGAAGTCCAGAACACAGAAGAGAAGATGAGGTAAGTATTCCCCAGTGGAGGCCTGGTGGTGATTCCAGAGAGTAGCAGGTAAGACGAGGTGAGTCTCCTCCGGTGAAGGCTTGATGGTGATTTCAGAGAGTGGCAGGTAGGTTCCGTGATTCCAGGTGGCAGCAGTAACAGGAGCAGACAGGCACTGGTGAACAGATGAGTACTTAGCTTGATGGCGAGTTTTCGGGTGCAGAACAGACTGGTTCCAGAACGGACAGGCAATCCTGAAAACAGGTTCGAGACAAAAACAAAAATGAAGGTCACAACAAGGATTTTCAAAATAGCGAAGTTCACAAAGGCTCTGCACTTTACCACATGGCAAACAATGCTCCAGCGCTGGTCTGGTTCCCACTGCAGCCTTAAGTACTCCTCTTCTCCTGATCAGCCTGATCCACTGCAGGTGTGGTGACGAGACGTCAATCACCTGCCCAAGACGGCCCACCAGGAAGCACTCACACACACACAAACCTCCAATCACCACAGTACCCCCTCCTCAATGGTCCCCTCCAGGCGACCCAGGATACTTCTCCGGATGCTCTCTGTTAAAAGAAGTGATTAAAGTAGAGTCCAGGATGAACGAACTCGGGATCCAGGATTGTTCTTCTGGTCCAAAGCCCTCCCAATCCACCAAATACTAACCCTAACCCTAACCCTAACCCTAAACCCACACCTAACCCTAACCCTAACCCTAATCTCTGTAGGAGACAATCCAGACTTAAGACTAATCCAGAGGTCTCTCTGGTCAGTCTTTTCAATCATTAATGAAAATGACAATAACAACAACAACATAAACAAAGAAGCTGGACCTGAAAGGTAAGTCTAACCTCTTATTTAACTCTATCAGAGAAAATTTCAATTTAAGGCTACTCCAG
>NC_051451.1:4673642-4684729 GCF_001649575.2 Kryptolebias marmoratus | reverse complement strand
AAGGCATCTTAAAACCCTGTGGCAGATCCTGAGCCCCTTCTGTAGATGTAACAGAAGTGTGCAGAAACTTCTCCTGTCTCCTTTGTCGACATGACTTTCGAGATTTCCCCGGCTGTATGTCCAAGTCTGCATCATAAAAAGGCAGCACACTGAGAATTGGAAGAGACTCTTCTGGCCGCTTCACTTGAGAACGAGTTACTACATTACAGTTCTGTGGTTTGTGTAGCAAGTCAAACAAGACAGGTAAATCACTGCCTAACACTACTGGGAAAGGAAGATTTTCTACAACCCCAACATTCAATAAATAGGGTTGCCCTTGCACTTCAATATAAAGATCTGCTGTGGGATATGGCCTTTCCTCACCATGCACACAGCGGATGGAGACGGTATCAGATGTACAGATTATATTAGATGGAACCAGTTTTCTTTCAACAAGTGTTTGGACACTGCCAGTGTCAATCAAGGCCTTCACACCTTTCCCATTAACTTTAACATCACTCAATTTCACTGATTGTTCATCACTGATGCAATTGCCACTTTTAAATGGAACAACACACAGTTGAGTGAGTTTAGTAGGGTTCTTTGGACACATGGGTTTTGTATGGCCTTCCTGACCACACAAATAACAAACAGGCACTTTATTGTATTGCTTGGATGTTGTACTTGCTGACTGGTTTTCCCTCAGGGAAGCCTTACCCACAGCAGATATACTTTTTTGGTGGTGTTGTGCAGGTGCAGCTCTGCGTACATCCTTAGACGTCTTCCAAGAAGAATAACTCCACGGTTGTCCTTTCCGTCTTGCCGCCACAAACACCTCAGCCAGTGAAGCAGCTTCAGAAGCTGTTTGCGGATCATGTTCCCGGACCCAAACCTGAAGCTCGGGAGATAGCATTCGCAGATATTGCTCTAAGACAATAATTTCACCAATGGTCTTTGTTGTTTTACCTTTAGGTTGGATCCACTTTTCATACAACTTTTTTAGCCTTACATACAGCTCCTTGGGAGTTTCTCCGGGCTCAACTTCTATGGAACGAAATCTCTGCCGATAAGTCTCTGGGTTAACGTCATATTTCTTAAGAATTGCGTCCTTAACAGAAACATAATCATGCACTTCATCAAGGTCCATATGCACATAAGCGCTTCTAGCTTTTCCAGTAAGCAAAGGAACAAGGCGACAAACCCAGTCAGTTTCTGGCCATTTACAGGAAACTGCCAGCCTTTCAAAAGTTACTAGAAAATGTTCAATGTCATCAGTTTCTGTTAATTTGTGTAGTTTAGGCTCTGAAAAGGAACGAAACTGACCTGGGGAGAAGATGTCTTTATGGTTCTCTGGCATTAGATTTTTGTCCTGTTCCCCTGCATCAGAGTTTCCCAGCCTAGCAGGTTCCGGTGTTTGGGAGGTACGGGCTTGCACTTCCAACTGCAAAAGACTGAACTGGTGCTGTAAAGCCTTGAAACGTTGTTCTTGACGAGCTGTTTCCTTTCTCATTACTGCATTCTGAGTTTCCTGTTGGCTCATGTGGACACGAAGAATACCAACAAGATCTGATAATGTTGGTTCTTTTCCCTCTTCACCCTCAGTGCCTGTAGGTCCTCCAGATGCCACTGCTTCAGTGCAATCAACCTGCTCCTCAAAGTCAGCTGCATCCTGAGGCTCCACAAATTTACCTCGTTTACTCCTTCCTCCACGCTGCATGTTCCAGTCATCAGGGTAGTAGTGGAAAAAACTTTGTGTTCCTGGCTGGCAAAATCCTACTTCTGACACCAAATGTCAGGAATTTGCACAGACCAGCCAAAGAAACAATGAATAGGTTCAAAAAAGCTTCTTAATTTATTACAAAATGTCAGGAAAAAAATGTTTCAAAATAATGAATTGGGTCTAACACAAAAGTGAATACAACAGACCTTAACCCAGGCAGCAACCCACACAGCTCGAGCACAAAAAACTGACCTCCTAAACAAGACATGAGGGAAACTTAAATAGTGGCTGATCAGACCACTGCTGACACACAAGGGGTAAATAATTAACAAACTAACATACAAAAACTTAATACTGGTCAGAAATACTAACAACTTAAATAAAACAAATACTACTACACAAAACTAGTGACCCATAACAGAACTAGGTGACCCACAACAGAAGAAAACTAAACAAGTAATAAATAAATTTCCCCTCCCCTTACAAATGAATGGTATGGCCCACTGAAAAGATTATGCCATATAAGGAGAAGAAAAGTGGCTGGGATTCTTCTTTGTGGCACCCCAGCAGCAACTCCAAAGGAAACTGGTAACTCAAACAAAAAGAAAGTTAATCTGTTGCATATCAAAAACAATATAGCCAACTGACAAATAAAGTCAACTAAATGTGTGCACTGCAAATAGTTAACTAAAGAGTCAGGCTAAAAACAAGTTTAATTGAAAATGAAAATCTAAAACTACCTAATCTTTAATATGTAAACTCACAATAATGAAAACCAAAAAGAATAAAACAGTTACCATTATCTTTAGTGTGTGTGACAGCAGGAAGAGCTGTCACACCCACCCTCTGGAGGAGGGGGAGCCTAAGTTGTAAAAACCAGAGAACATGCTTTGTTTCCTCAGACAATCCTGGGGTGATGGCTTGACTAGTTTTCAAGATGATCTGTATCTCATTCCCATTGATTGTCTCCCAGATGCATCCGGTTTTATTTTTGTATGAATGTTGACTAATGGTGTTTGAATAAATGTGTTAAACTTTAAGGTAACGTCTCCAGAAGGTCTTTCCCAACAACCAACTCGGGGAGGTAAAGGTAGTATATCTCGACACAAGCTAGTTCCAGTCGTTGTTGTAGACTACTATATCAGTGTATGATAGCTTAGTCTGAAAATCACAGACACACACTTTATATTCTAAAGATGATCACCTGCGTGTTTTGTAAAAAGAAATTGGACACATTAAGAGGCTATGTACTACATTGCAGAGTACATAGGAATGAGCCTTGTTGTCTTTAAGTGTGTTGGTGCAAACTGTAGTAAAAAATTTACAACTTACTCTGCTTTCAAAGGTCATTTTTATCGTGTGCACAGTGCACCTGTGCCGCATGCTACAGCCCTTGTTGCCTATTTAAAATGTGCGGTTGCATTATGTTCCGGCCATATTCACATGATTAAAGAACTAGTGTCTCACTTAAATGATCACATTGGAGAGGGCAGGTCAGTGTCATGCCCAGTAAAAGGTTGTAAGCATATCTTTACAAAAAAGTCATCATTTACTTCTCACATGGTTAGGAAGCATAAAGCATGCTCCGTTGATGGTGTTGATGACATGTACAGGGAAACTTGACCTCAGCCGTCAAATGCGATTGCCAGTGCAGACAATCCAGGAAACACAAGTGATGCCCTGCAAGCAGCTAGTGGAGCCATTGACATTCTATAAAATGAGAATGATAGTGAGTTCTATCTCAGAAATGTGTGTCTCTTTTACCTTAAACTGCAAGGACAGCTACTTATTCCTGCTTCTACTGTACTATACAAATTATTGTTGAGGAAATGCAAAATATTCATGAGTTGGGTCAAGCCTACACTTTAAATAAGGTTTCCTTATTGAAAAATAGGAGCCTATCAGATGAAGCAGTCAATCAAATTTGTGACTGCATTACAGAATCAGATTTGTTCTCTGCCTGTCATCAAGGACAATTAAGAACAAAATACTCCAGAAACCAGACATTCACAAATATGTTTAAATATACAGAACCCCAAAAAGTGGTGTTGGGATTGGATGAAAACATGACACAAAAATGTGCTTACTAAATACCGGTACTGGCACGAACTCTGAAGAGCTTTTTACAATCACCTTTGCGGAGGAATTCAAAGTCACAACATTGTGGAGATGCTGACACAGAGGTTTTTACTGATTTATATGATGGACAAAACTTCAAAATCACCAGTTTTTTAATGATAACCCTGAAAGCCTGAAACTGATTTTGTACCAAGACTCATTTGAAATTGTGAATCCCTTGGGTTGTGCTAAGAGGACACACAAAGTTCTTGGAGTGTATCTGTCAGTAGCAAATTTACCCATTCATTTGCGTTCAAACACTGATAATATGTGTTTAGTGTTGTTGTGTGTTGAGAATGACCTTAAACACTTTGGAATAAGTAAAGTTTTCTCAGAGTTGTTGACAGATTTGACATCCTTAGAAACAGATGGAATACATGTAGATGGAGAAACTGTAAAAGGGGGTCTGTACTGCATTGCCGGGGATAACTTGGGTTCTCATTGCATAGGTGGATTTACAGAGAACTTCAGCCGCTCTCAATACTTCTGCAGGTACTGCAAAATCACAAGAAGTGAGTTTGAGACTGATCCGAATGCTTGCGGTCCTCCACGCACCCCAGAGACATACGACGCAGCTGTTGCTGTTGCTTCAGGCTGAAAACATCCGAGAAGTCAGAGGAATAAAGGTAAACTCTGTCTTTAACACCCTTAGGTCTTTCCATGTATCACAGCCTGGTCTGCCACCTTGTTTAGGTCATGACCTCTTTGAAGGAGTTCTATCATATGATCTAGCATTGTACCTGAAGAACATTATAAAAAAGAAAAAATGGTTCACATACACACTTTTAAACAGGCACATTAAACAGTTTAAGTACAAAGGATCTGAAGCCCTCACAAAGCCATGTGTAGTCAACCCTGATGGATCTAGATTATCAGGGCAAACTATTCAAAACTGGAACCTTTTGAGATTGTTACCCATTTTGATTGGTGACAAAGTGCAAAACCATGAAGATGAAGTATGGCAGTTAGCTCTCCAATTAAAAGACATTGTGGATCTTATTTGTGCTCAGAACATATTCTTGTCCCAGATAGCATATCTTGACATTTTGATCCAAGAATATTTGGAGTCGAGGAAGATGTTATTTCCTGAAATTCCATTCAAACCTAAGCACCACTTTCTGCGCCATTATTCAGCACTGTTGTGGAAATGTGGTCCATGATAAGATTATGGACGCTTAGATTTGAAAGTAAACACAGTTACTTTAAAAGATGTGCCAGACAATTGAAAAACTTCAAAAACATTTGTCAAACTTTGTCAGAGCGTCATCAGATGTATCAGGCATATCTTTTAGCTGGGCAAGAATGTTGTGAAGTACTCCATGTGAAGGAGAGCTGTGTGTTTTATCCCAGCCTCTACAGTGACGCTATTAATCATGCAGTCAGAGAGTTTGCTTTTGCAGAAAACAATACCACAGTTACCACTGACATTCAGTACAAGGGAACTGCATTTAAAAAAAGGAAAGTTTCTAGTGTGCAGAAATAAGGAGTACATGGAGTTTGGTGAACTTCTGCTCATCTTGATTCAAAATGACACAGCTGTGTATGTTTTGATAGATAGCCATAAAGGCATCTTCCTTTCAGAATACCATTTGTATTCTGGGACAAAGGTCAATCTTGGGTTACAATGTGTTAACATTGATAACCTGCCAGATTTCTATCCTTTGGTATCTTATGTCCTTGGTGGATACAAAGTCATTCCACTGAAGCATAGTATTGTAAAATAAAGTCAAAATGAAGCAAATGCCTCTCACACTGTAAATGGTTTACATTAACATTATAGGTATGACATGGTGCATGTCCCTGTTCTAAGTGTGTGTACTATATATTTTTTTGTTTGAAGGTGACACTTCTTCTTTAGCGCAAGTATGAGTGACTCAGAGCCAGCCTTCTTAAATTATATCATCATGGAAATCCTACCAGAACTTCCATCAGTAATCAAAAACATCCTAGAAGAGCACTTGCAGTCCATTGGAGTGGAAATATATGATGATCTACGCTTCATAAAGGAGGCAGATTTGATGACTGTACTAAGACCTGTTCAAGCCGGAAAACCTATTGCTGTTTGGAAAAACAACCACAAGCTGACACTGAAACATTTTAATATTTTATAGTGTGACTTTATTTTTATTTTTCTGTAATTTAAAGACCAGACTACAGAGAACAGCTCTCTTTCATCTGTGGAAGCCTCACCTGCCCAATCACTTTCACTGCTCTCTGTTTCACCTTGGAGTTCATCATCATCAACCTCTTCCAGCAGCTCTGGACTTGACAAACATTGGGAGAACAGCTTTGAAATTGCATGGACTAAAGTGGCTTTGACACCAGCCATCATTGTCTGTGGTAAGCCGGTTTCATATCTGTTTCATTAAATTGTGCTACTGTTGGAATTAGTCATGACAGTATAACACTTATTAATACATCCATGCTCAATAACTTTTTGTAAGGACAGTCGTGCTATTCCTCAACAAGGTACATGCTGAGTCTGGATCAGACCCTTATCAACACAAACATCCCCTCCTTTATTTTTGCATTGTGCCTAATGTTCGGGAGCTACTACTCTTTCAACATCCATTATCCATCTGAGCTGGCTTCAACTCTGGGATTTCTTCAAAGGTGAGTAAATATAGCTTAATTTCAATTTGTAATGCTGTAACATATATTCATTTAAACAGAAAAATCGACATGCTTATAATGGTCTTTTTTATTTTATTTTTTTATAGTTTTTTTTTCTCAATAAACCCAGAAAAAGGAACTAAAGTGGAAAATAAGAATTCAAAGTGTCGTCTTTGCGTGAACCCTCGAGTCCTCACCTTGATACAGGAACTCGAGTGGTGTGACACCTAAATAAGGACTCTTTCTGTGGACTAGTTGTTGCTTTGTTGTATAGCCTACACTGAAAAATAGATGCATCCAATTGTTCAAAACTAGTGGTTTGAATCGTGTAAATTTGAGAAACTGTTTACACATTTGTGAATGTTGAGGTATGTATTTATTCATTGTTTTACACATTTTATGAGCTATGTTTTACAATTACAAATCTTGTACGCTTGTGGATATTATTGTAGAAATCTTGTGTGTGTTTGTGAATATTTTGGAGACTATTTTTTCTCCATAAGTTATATTATTTTAAATATTACTGTTTTGAAAATTCAATTCAGTTTTTAGTGCATATTTGTGTGCATTACAGAGATTCTGGGGAATTGATGCTGCAGCATTTATTTCCTGGAAAAAAAACCCAAAAACTGCAGTGTTGAAAAGTTTTAAAAAGGCACCATTTTTACCATGCCGTCATTATTATTTGGGCATGTCATGGAAAGCTTAATTAATGAAAAAATTATAGACATTGAAAAATATTGTTTTACAAGAAATATTAGCCCTACAGAAAATGTTTTTATTTTTGTTTTATCAAAATGTGACCTTGATATTAATGTTATTGCCATCTAATGTCTTAGAATGAAAATTGGAGGTAAGCCTTTTTGCACTGTCATACACAGAAATATTGTTGTTGAATAATGTTGTACACTTAAAAATCTTGTTGTACACTTGCGGATATTATTTTGCGCATACAAATCTTGCTATATGCATTTGTGAATATTTTTTAGACTAATTTATCTCCATATTAACTCACCTGCTACATTTTATGCCAAAGTTTTAAACAAAGATTTTGTGTGATCTGTTAACACTCAGAGTATGAGTAGGAGATGACACTCACCTACTGCCACATAAAAATAAAAAAAATTCAGCCATGCATCATCCTCACAGAGACTGTGTTTTAAGAGCCCATATTGCTTTTTTTTTTTTTAGGGAGAATGGTGAAGAGAGTTCTATTATTGCACATGTGTGATAGCATGCATGTAGTTAGTTTGTGGGTTTATCGACTATCTCCTTATTTCTGTTACAAACATCAAACCAACCTACCCACCTTTAACTACACCTATTACTCCAAAGTGACCAAAGTAATTATGACAGATTACATGCTTGTGTTAGTATTGTAGATGACATTTTCTTAACTACAGCAAAATCATTGTATACAGTCAGAGGTGGAAAGTAGCAAATTACATTTACTTGCGTTACTGTAATTGAGTATGAAGTTTTTGCACTTTTTGTAGTAATTATATCAATTTATACCTTTACTTGAGTATATTTTATTTCAAGTGTTGTACTTAGTTGCTCTTAAAATCCCAACTGTTACTAAAGAAAGAAATGTGAATGTAAGAATCTGAATCAGGGAAGAAAAAAATGCACACCATAACACCATCAGTGACAAGGTCTGTTGCTTACCAGCCAGCCAGCGTGTGATCTGGCAAGAATTGATGACTCTCTTGTAGTTCTATTTGGGATCTCATTAAGAAAAAAAAATCAGTCAATAGACAGAGCTTTTAACTGGCAGTTTAAACTGAAACTGAACTCATCACCTGTTCTGGGGCTTCAGAACAATATCTGTTGAAATACCTATAATGCAACAAACTTAATCAAACATTTGAAAAAGCACCACCAGAAAGGTTACACAGATTCTGGTGCTTAATCAGGTCCCCTTCAGTGTCAAACCTCCTACTGTACTTGATTTGTGCTGTTACACATTGTTTTATTGATAGCGTGTGTAAGATGTTTACACTTATTACACTCTTCTTTTATTTCAAATATTTGACATTTGAAAACCTTGAATTGTTGCTGCTGCATGAGTGAGAATGTACTTTCTTTATGCTGATCAGATTCACATTGTTTTATTGGTAATGTGAATGTTTATACTTATTATCATAGTTGCCTGTAGAGAGGGGTTTATTACAGCCTCATATAAAATCAACAATAATGATAATAATAATATTAAAGTAAATAGAGCTCTGCTATTGGAGTAGTATCATTATTGGCAGATATCCAAATTCAGGTATCGGGATCAGATCAGAAGTGAAAAAATGTGAATCAATGCATCCTTTGTTAAAACATAGACAACAGAAGTTGGAGCAGAGTATGGTCACTACTTTGATACTGACTAAAAAATTGCCTTGATTGGGACCCTTAATCTGTACTTAAGCTCATCTTGGAACATCCCTGTAGATATTGGGCTAAGGTTTGCAAAACCCAACATTAAATTTGGTTAACGTTTAACATCATATTGTGATAATTTCAAACTGCAAAAATATCCACGACAGGTTTATCTATATCAGAAATTGCCACAGTTGTGGCAGAATCACTGGCTAACAATATATTCTTTGGGGAGGTGCTCAACTCACACAGTTCTCATCTTCAGCCTCTGCATGATGGTCAGTCCAATAGTGTCACTGATAATAAAAACAGTGACATTCTTGTTTTCATGAATTTGTTTTATGTAACTGACAAGATTCTAGTCATTACAGACACTTAGAACTTTTTATTGGACTATAAAATGAACAAGTCATACAACAGAGTTTTAATGAATCTATTTAAAGCTATGTAGCTATTTTTATATATTCCAGATTCTGTTTGGTTAAGAGACAAAGGAAAAAGATTACAAGAGCATATAGCTCTGTTTAAAGCTAATAAAGTGTCATAATTTCTTGGTCCAATAATTATTTACATTAAAATAAACTTAATGACTCCCTAACAGCAACTGTCAAAAAAATGCTCATGGAAAGCTAACACATAGAGGCTTTCACCAAAAAGGGACAGCTTGTCCACCAAGTGATGGAGTCAAAGCCACAGTGGCCTCAGATGATGGACAGAGTAGGAGAAAAAGAATTACTGACAGAGCTGATGGTGGAAAAAATAGAAATGATCTAATTTTTGGCTCCATCTAGAACTTTTCCATTTCTGCATTCAATTTCACCTCCACTTATTAAATTTTACCTATTTTGTCATGCATCTGCAGCCATGTTGTACTAAAAATGAAATAAATTAATCAGGGATAGTAATGGATTTACCTGGATGCACACATTCTTAACTCTGTGCAACAGCAAGAGAAGCAGTCTGTGGATTATATTTTCTAATCAGGGTGCCTCCTAAACTCAGATACTGGTTATGACAGAGATGCTGCAGTATTCACAGCAGCACTAATCCACCTATTCAGCTCCATATGTATATTCTGAAGCCTCTGAAAGTGGGGAAATACAAATAAAGTAAAGTGTTGAAAATGTTTCTGAACAAAAAAAATACAAAACAAATGTAGGTATCAACAGGCTGAAAGAGTTAATAAAAGTTCAATCTAAATTTCCACATAAAAAAGTGAGTAAAATCTGAAGGCTGAAGATGCAACAGAGCAGCAAGCAGAAGATAATTAGGTTATGGGGTTTTAAATGAATGCAATGGGTGGGGAAACTGTGTTATGGCATTAATTTATCCCCAAAACCAAATTCACAAAGCTGCTGTAGTGAGTGACTGTGGTTAAATTTACTGTTTTGTCTTTTTTTGTTTATTTGTTTGTTCCCAAATTCCCAAATTTTTTTTGAATCAGTGCATGAGTTTGTGTGGGGAGGTGGGTGTAGGGGGCAAGGGTATGTGTAACAGAGATACAAAAAGACTGATTGCATATATATATATATATATATATATATATATATATACACTTACCGGCCACTTTATTAGCTACACCTGTACTACTGCTCATTAACGCAAATGTCAAATCAGCCAATCACATTGCAGCAAGTCAATGCATTTAGGCATGTAGACATGGCCAAGACGATCTGCTGCAGTTCAAACCGAGCATCAGAATTGTGAGGATCTGGAGTTGCTTTTTTTTTTTGAACACGACAATGAGTTCACTGTACTTGAATGGCCTCCACAGTGACTAGATCTCAATCCAATAAAGCACCTTTGGGATGTGGTGAAACGGGAGATTTGCATCATAGATGTGCAGCTGACAAATCTGCAGCAACTGTATGATGCTATCATGTCAATATGGACCAGACTTTGTGAGAAATGTTTCTAGTACCTTGCTGAATCTATGCCATGAAGGATTAAGGCAGTTCCAAAGGCAAAAGGGGGTCCAACCCGGTACTAGCAAGGTGTACCTAATAAAGTGGCCGGTAAGTGTATATGTGTGTGTGTGTGTATGTATATATATATATATATATATATATATATATATATATATATATATATATATATAAACAAAATTCCCTTCTCACCCTCCACGGGTGGTCTTTGTTTCATCCACTGAGCTCGGGTCCTCTACCAGAGGCCTGGGAGCTTGAGGGTTCTGCGCAGTATCTTGGCTGTGCCTAGAACTGCACATTTCTGGACTGAGATGTCTCATGTTGTTCCTGGGATCTGTTGTAGCCACTGCTCCAGTTTGGGG
>NC_051451.1:4670936-4672870 GCF_001649575.2 Kryptolebias marmoratus | reverse complement strand
ACTCAAGGACAGCACAGAGGCACTCATCCTGGCCGCCCAGAAACAGGCCCTAAACACCAGAGCAATAGAGGCTCAGATCTACCACACCAGACAAGACCCAAGGTGTAGGTTGTGCAAGGAGGCCCCTGAGACAGTCCAGCACATAACAGCAGGGTGCAAGGTGCTGGCAGGGAAAGCATACATGGAACGTCATAACCAAGTGGCTGGCATAGTGTACAGAAACATCTGTGCAGAATATAGACTGGAAGCCCCGAGATCAAGTAACGTAGGACATGTGACGTAGGACCCTACGCATCATTCTGCTACAAGTGCTTTTTATGTATTATTATAATTACGTACATTATGGAATAATGTTTTTGCATTAACTGTTAAAGATTTGCTGTTATTGTTTTTATTGTTATTATATTATGATTTGTCTGCCTGCATTCCTCAATTCTCTGCCAGATTATTGAAACCTCCTGCAATTAGTTGTCCAGGAATTTTTCCATGTTTGCTCTCTTCCTTTTGACTATGCGATGGCACAGTGGTTAGAGCTGTTGCCTCCCAGCAAGAAGGTTGCAGGATTGCTTCCCGGCCTGGGGCCTTTCTGGGTGGAGTTTGCATGTTCTCCCTGTGCACACGTGGGTTTACTCCGGGTACTCCACTTTCCTCCCACAGACCAAAAACATGCATGTTAGGTTAATTGATGACTCTAAAATTGTCCCTAGGTGTGAGTGTGAATGGTTGTTTGTCTATATGTGGCCCTGTGATGGACTTGCAATCAGTCCAGGGTGTCCCCCGCCTCTCGCACAGTGACTGCTGGGGATAGGCACCAGCTCCCCGTGACCTGGAATGGAGAAGCAGGTAAAGAAAACGAATAGATGGATTTTGACCATGCTTCTATGCCCTGGATATCCTTGCCTTGTCTTGACCTTGTCTGATTTTTGCCAAGCCTTTTATTACCAGACATCGACCTGTTTTATTTGCCCCGACCACAAAGTTCTGCCCAAAGTTTGGATAAGTAATCTGATCTCTGACTCATCATGTATGATTCTTGGCTATTTCCCGTTTTACCCTCTGAGTTCTTAATACATTCCTGATGGACTGTTGGAAGCCCATGAACCACATAAGGATAAAGTATAAAGTTTGATGAAGTTGCTAAGAGTGAAGTGGAGAACATTCTCAAGAAAATGAAGCCTTCATCTTGTGCCCTGGATCCCTTCCCCTCATCACTTATAAAATCTAATCACGCTGCAATAAGTCCATTAATCACACAAATAATAAACAAATCACTGAAATCTGGTTATGTTCCACTGCCTCTTAAAACAGCTGTCATTAAGCCTCTTCTAAAGAAATCTTCCCTGGATCCAGATATTCTCTCCAATTATCGCCCAATTTCACATCTTCCTTTTTTGTCAAAAGTGCTGGAAAAAGCTGTTGCCGCTCAGCTGCAGCTTCATCTAGAAAAAAACTCTCTATACGAGAAATTTCAGTCTGGGTTTCGTTCTGCTCACAGCACTGAGACCGCTTTGCTGAGAGTTACTAATGACATCCTCTTGGCAGCTGATGCTGGGTTTACATCTCTCCTTGTTCTCCTTGACCTAACTGCAGCCTTTGACACTGTGGACCATAACATCCTACTACACCGTCTTCATGTGGAGGTCGGTCTCTGTGACACTGTTCTGGACTGGTTTACATCTTTTCTCTCTAATCGGCTGGAATGTGTTAGCCTTGGTAAGGCCAAGTCCCAGGCTGTCTCTGTCTCCTGTGGTGTCCCACAGGGGTCAGTATTAGGGCCCCTGCTGTTTTCCCTCTATATGCTGCCTTTGGGTCAAATTATTAATCGACATAACATCTCTTTTCACTGCTATGCCGACGATATACAACTCTACATTAGAATTGGAGCATCATCATCACCATTCTCTCTCAATGCCTTCACTACTTGCCTGGAGGAG
>NC_051451.1:4665756-4670729 GCF_001649575.2 Kryptolebias marmoratus | reverse complement strand
CTCCTGCATGATCTTCACTGGCTTCCTATCAACTGCAGGATTCAGTACAAAATCGCGCTCATCACCCATCAGTGTTTAAATGGGACCTCACCAGATTATTTGAAGGACCTTCTCATTCCTCATTCATCCACCAGATCTCTACGATCACAAGACTGTAACTTCCTTCACCTTCCTCGCTCCAGATTGAGGTCCATGGGAGATCGGGCTTTCGCTGTCGCTGCCCCCCGGCTCTGGAACTCTCTCCCAGATTATTTGAGAGCTCCCCAACCATTGATTGATTTTAAAAGAGGCTTGAAGACTTTTTTATTTAAGCAAGCCTATTCTGCTTCTACATGTTTTTTATGATGTTGTTTTTATCTCTGATTTTTTATCTTTGATTTTAATTTGCACTGTGTAGCACTTTGAGATTTTTGTTAATGAAAAGTGCGGTATAAATTGGATTTATTATTATTATTATTAGTAGTAGTAGTATGAGCAATTAACAGTATGTAGGTTGAAGAGGATTAGCTTTAAAGTGGAGACAGATTCTTCCTTGTGGATTCCCAGAACCAAAGGTTTCCTGAAGGAGCATACCAACTGGATCAGGTGCCTCATTCAGATTTTAAAAATAATTTCCAGTGTGCTTCTACAGACATTTCCTGACTCCAACCAGTTTTATTTTTGAAAAAACTTTGTAAAACATGCTCTGTGTCTGGTTGAGTTCTCAGGTCCTCAGTCTGGTTCATTACTTATCATCAGGGATGGCTGGTATAAGTGGGCTAGTAGGGCTATGCAATAAAAATGTTAAAATACCTAATAAACACAAATTAAAAATATTGATTCACATTTTGTAAAATTTACAACAAAACTGGTCCAAAGGTCTAACTTTTCTCAGCCCCGATCACTGAATGTAATATCATAGTACAGAATGATTGACAGCAGTCTTGTCCCACCCCCTTGGTTTGCTGCTCATTTGAGCTAATTTTGTTCAGCCCAGGGTCAGCCCAAGGCCTCAGGCTTTAGCCAATGAGGGTGGACATACAATAACATACCTCAAAAGTGAGTATATGTGGGTGTGGTTTGGCGGAGACTGACATAGTTACTATGGCAAGCAAGATAAACATAAACGAGGTAGATTATTTAATTTCTTACCTGTATTCCGTAATATCTTTGAGGGGAAAAAACAGAAGTGAAGAAGTTGGGAGGCAGATAGACCAAAGGATATTCAAAAAAGGAAAAGCAGCAAAACCAAAATTTATCTATGACCTGGTTTCAGTGAAAGGACTGGCTAACAGCAAGTGTAGCTAACAAATCTTTAACGAGGTGGCTATTAACCTTTTTACATCAAAGAAAAGTTGTCGGAGTGAGCTTCTCTTAAAAAAAAGGTAAGCCTCATTTAAACAAAACTGCACTTTCCAATATTGCATGTCTTGTTTCATTTTATTTTATCAGTGTGATTAGTAACTGTGTCAAGGAGCATAGTGCAGTGTTATGCAAAGCTGTTTGACTGGGAAAAAATCATCTGAAAAAATTATAGTTAAAACCCTTAATGCTTGGAAATGAAGTATTGGACAGCTAACAGAGGCTCTGTGTAAGCTTGGTTTTTGGTGGTGGTTTGTTTAAAGGTTGTCTTTGTGATGAAAAAGAACATAATGTCAATTTATTGCAGGTTTTTTTATTTCAAATTGGATGCTTCTGTTGTTGAAATCCAAACTGCAGCGTTTTATTATATATCTGTTAGCCCACCCTACATCTATCACCACCAGCCGCAACTGCTTATTATTACTTTTATTATTATTATTGTGCTAGTATTGTGTTTGCCATGTTTGGTATATATATATATATATATATATATATATATATATATATATATATATATATATATATATATAGAGAGAGAGAGAGAGAGAGCTTAACTTTGATGTGGAAGTAGATGGGAGTCATCTCCATACTTTGAAGATTTAAACAAAGATTGTAAAAGATCTTTGTTTAAAACTTTTTCATTACCTATTGGAGTCAACTCTTTCAGTCTGTTAGAACAATATCTCATGACCGACTGGACAAATGTAATTGTTTGGTATCCATCTACAACTGATACATTTTTGGAGGTAAATTCAAGATGTTCCACCATAGCTAATCCACATTTGCAAACACAGAAGTGGTAGTAACTGAGAGGCATTCCCAACCCATACGCTGAGCGCTAACCGATTGTACAAGATCTTGCATAACATTATTTTCAACGTATGATCATAACAACTACAACTCTGTCCTTTCCCCAACAAAAGTTGATCGTAGTCTGAAACTCTGACATGAAAGGCAGTGGGTGATATGTATTCCTTTAAGAAATGCTAAGTCTGTGTGGTTTTCAGTACCTAAAAGTTTTGTTGTTGTTGTTGTTGTTTATGAACTAAAATCTGTACTAGACTTGTGTGGAAGAAGTTTTGTGTTTGGATGGTAGCTGATAGTAACTTTCCATAAACTGTTGTGACCTTTTAATTATTTGAATCTTCCTCCTGATCTAATGGTGAGACAAACAGTACTTCTAATCTTACAAGAAATTCAAACACATGGCTTAGAAAAATGAGGGAAAGGATTTTACGTCATTTTTCTCTGTTTACAAAGATAAAAAAACAATGTTATATTTCTGTGGTCACTGGCCCACAAAATGAATTTGAACATGAAAGTTCTCACAAAACTCATTTCTATCTTCCTTAACAAGCTGGAGCAACTGGACTGTAAGTAAATTTGGTTAAATCACCATATTCTTCACCTCAGTGTATTGACCTTGTCATTACTTCTTCCCTGAATTCCACTGTCTCCCTCTGGGTATCTGACTAGATCACTTTAACAGAAATCAAAAAGCAAAGGTCTCAAATTTAGCCTCATTGACCCACAATAGATGTTTTCTTACCTTGATCTTTCTATGAAGTCATCAGTCTTTGACTTTTTAGTCAGATATTGAGTGGTTTCTACACACGAGACATATGGATGTGAATGGTTTGATTCCTTAAAAAAATCCAATGCCTACCTTTAAAAAAACAAAAGATAATAATTAATACTATTGAAATACAGATTTTTATTTACTTTTCTAAAACAAACAATGAGCCTCTACTGTACAGGATGCTTTTCTGAAGTTTTATTGAAGTTCAGGTAACTTGAAGACATTTTCCATGTGCATTTTTTTAAGAGAATGGGCTCAAACAAACACCTGCAAGTACTATTTATGAAAGGCATCCCATTTTAAACATAATCAAACCTCAAACATCAACGAAACTGTTGTTGCCCGTCATGTTTACTGGTATTTTTGTCCTAAAATCAGATGCATTAATATTTTAGCAATCAGTGTATTGTTCCACTGACCTTGATTTTCCTGATGTGCTATTTTATGTTGACAATTTTGGATTTTTTCTGAATGTTTCCACCCCTTGTGTTTTCATTCAGTGTGAGCTCACACTCAGTCTTTTATGTTTCACAGCTCAGGTCGACCCAACTGTGACGAGGTTAGCGAATAGGCTCCTCCTGTTGCAGATGCTTTCAGCTGTAGACCCATTTTTTCCACATCAGACTTGTGCCAATACAGGTTCACAGGGAATTTTGTCTCCCAGTAATAACCCATTAGGCTATCAGAATGTGAGGATCATTGGGGTGTTAATGATGTGTCACCTCACCTGACAAAACAATCACATTATTGTGCTCTGGTCACCAAAGTAGAAAATGAGCATTCCCACTCACCTGCAAGATAATTTGATTAAGTTTGACAGATTTAATTTTGCAAATGGAGATGTGTTTGTTCACCTGAAAGAAACAACACCATTATAATGGTAATTTGTCAAAGGTGAAAGCTGTTTAGATTAGGCTATTTATTATGTCTATTTATCTTAAAATCCCAGTCATTTTGGATGAACTCAAAAAGGCCTTGGCTTTAGTAAAATAAATTTTGTTTTAAATTAGTGTGTCTGTATTTAAAATTATGGTTGAATGGAGCACTCAGATTAGTTTAAAGGGATTACAGTGATGTAAAATAAGTGATGTTTTTATTACCATGATACCACAATTAGCTGATTCAATCAGACCCAAAAGATCTATAACTTTTCTTTCAACTGAGAAGGTTTATTCTTCAATTATAGGCACTGGAGCTGGTAGAGCAGCTGCATCTCAATTTCTAAAGTGGAGGAGAAAACTTGTTTTTGTTCACCCATTTATTTTACTTTTCAACATGTTATCAGTCCCAGCAATAAGGCAAAAGCATGCAGTATCTATTGATTTAAAATTTACTTTCTTAGTTACAAACCACAAAATTAATATAGAAAGACACACTGGTGGTAACCGTTGCCTCACTATTCAGACAACATTCAGCTGTGGAGATGAGAGAGAAAAAAAACAACAACAACAAAATTAAAAAAAAAACAATTGTTCTTTTCCTTATTTTTTTCGGTTTGAAAACGGCTGCATGGTTTTTTCTGTATATGAATCAGACAAAATAGACAAAGAACACTGAAATTATGATTTTTTTTTTAAGCAAAAGATGCCTGCAAGTTTATGAAAAGTGGGTAACACAAATGATTTTATTGACATCAAAACTGAAGCACATTGTAGATGATTTTTGGGATGGACTAAATATGTCCTAAAAGTAAAGAAGTCTATATCATATGTAAGTAAACCATAGCATTTTGCTACAGTTTGTTAAAATTAAAAAATTAATTGTATATAGATATTTTTTAGGAGATTTGAAGCTGGGTCTCACACATGAAAGCACATTGAAATATAAAATACTACCACTGAGCATTTTATTCATCCAATATCCATTATACACACACACACACACACACATAGATCCGTGAGATAAACAGCTATGCCTTACCAGTAATCAGATACCCTGCAGGAATAATTACCTGGCCAAAGGAGGAAATGAAGACCACAGATGTTAAGACTCGGAAGCTACTAACCATGCATGGAGGGTTCCACCCCAAATCCAGCATCCTGAGACTGTACAC
>NC_051451.1:4663578-4665001 GCF_001649575.2 Kryptolebias marmoratus | reverse complement strand
CCCCAAACTGGAGCAGTGGCTACAACAGATCCCAGGAACAACATGAGACATCTCAGTCCAGAAATGTGCAGTTCTAGGCACAGCCAAGATACTGCGCAGAACCCTCAAGCTCCCAGGCCTCTGGTAGAGGACCCGAGCTCAGAGGATGAAACAAAGACCACCCGCGGAGGGTGAGAAGGGATTTTTTTATTTTTTATATATATATCACAGGGAGTTGGCACAAAGGTTAAGTCACATGACTTTGGTACGGGACAAGGGCAGAGATCTCAATACTGTTGGAATGCTACTATATGAGCAAGCCTAGAGAGAGGGGCTATATGAGAAGGATGTGACTATAAAACAAAAAATTGACTACAAAACAACTTTGAACCCAGTGTGTCAACATTTGAGAGTGAAACCTGCTATCACACCTAGAGATTGATGAGATACAACAACGATGCTATGGCAAGGGGGAGCCAGGACGACTTGTTAGAAGGGAGATACTATCATCCCACCCGCCAAACATGGGTACCAAGCCAGATTGAGCCCTGAGGAGCCTGAGGGTAGCTGACCTGAAAAGTTAGATTGTAACCAAGCTAGATACCTATGCCCTGAACCCCTTGCCAAGGCTAAGCAACAATGTACCCTCTGAAAGTCTGGTAAAGGATGTGAATGAAGCACTGCATTCACATCCCTACTGATACCATCACAGTTACCAATAAGCTGGTATACACCACAGCAACAGTGATCCTTGACATACTTGGCTATAAAATTAAGATCAAGCTTACAAGCAATAAGGAGCATTATGGGCGGCAGTGGCTCAGGAGGTAAGGGCTCATCCTGTAACCAGAGGGTTGGCGGTTTGAGCCCCTCAGCTGTTGTGTCCTTGGGCAAGACACTTCACCTACCTTGCCTACTGGTGGTGATCAGGGGTGGCGTCGATATGATGGCAGCCTCACTTCTGTCAGCTTGCCCCTGGGCAGCTGTGGCTACAATGTAGCTTACCACCATCAATGTGTGAATGATTGTAGTGTGAAGCGCTTTGGGGTCCTTGGTCCTTGGACTAGATAAAGTGCTGTACAAGTGCAAGCCATTTACCATTCTCACCATTGTCCCCCATGGAGGAGGAGGCTGGTAGCTAAGATCAAGCCATTTGTCAGAGAAACAGAAAGGTGTATTGAAAAAGGATCCACCACAGAAATATTGCAACATGTCCATTCCCAAGACTCTAGAAACTGCCAAACAACACTTCAAAGCTCTGGCTATTCAACTGAAGAGGTACACTCAAGAAACAGAAGCCAGGTATTCTCTACTGCACCGTCCAAAGTGCACTCTCAATGGCAGGGGAATAACAACAACGTAGATCCACCCAGAGTAATACTGGAATACTGCTCTACATGAATGCCTAGCTGTGAGGATCTGGGTTTTGGTTCCGCCCTCTGGG
>NC_051451.1:4659735-4663478 GCF_001649575.2 Kryptolebias marmoratus | reverse complement strand
TCTGGATCTGTAAGCAAACAAAGAGACATTATAACCACTTCCTTGTTGCCGTGTGGATCAAGACCTGTATCTGAGACTCACCTAGCTCTCCTTCTCTTGCAGACCACTCCGGACACCGCCCACTGTATATAGTCTCACCCTGTAAATAAATTCACTTACCTTTACTTCCGTCTCCGTGTTTGGTCTTGGTTTCGCTCTTCTGGACAGTACCTCCCGAGTCCTGACACTAGCAGGACAAATAAAGCAGCTACTGATGGAAGGGACCCACCCTGAGTGGTTTACCCAAGGCTAGACAGTATTGATTATGAAAGACCATGAAAGACCCCCAGAAGGGGGCAATTCCTTCCAACTACTGGTTAATTACCTGCCTCTGTACAACATGGAATCTCCTATTAGACATCATAGTGGCTAAAATGAATAGGCACTGAGGCACTGAATAGTGAATTGGCACCAACACCAGGGGAGTCAAGCACCAGCTAACTCCTGTTCTGCATGGGTTTGAACCTCAGCCAGATGATTGCAAAAAGTGGCTATGGATACCAGTTCCAAAGTGGAACGGTCATCCGCCTCCTTCTCGACATGGATGACATCAATGTAATGATCACGTTTGCCTGCCTCTTGCCAGGTCACGTTTGTAATCACGTTTATGCTTGTCACCTGCACCCCTCTCCTGATTGCACTTCCTACACCTGGGTCTCGCCCTATATATCCTCTTCCTCAGCTCTCTTTCAGTGCCAGATTATGAAAGCCCACCAGCGAGTAATTCTCCAGCATCTTCGGACAGTCCGCTCAAGTTTTGACCCCTTTCACGTGTCTCGGATTCACCCCTTCGCTTTACCCTCGTCGGACTCTAGCCGGATCTTGGACTACTGGACATCGACCCCTGCCTGTTCCCAGGACTTGGACCCCTCGCCTGCCCCCTCGGTTTCATACTTGGCTCTCGGATCTCCCAGTTTTGACCCCCACCTGTCTGACCTCGAGCTTGCTTTTTCCCCAACGGCCTACCTGCTGCCAGCAGTGGTCCGCGCTCCTGGACTGCTCCAGATGGACCGTAGTCTTTTGCCTGAGGGGAGTAGATTAAACAGGCTGTGTCCAGGGTGAGAGGGGTCAGCTGCAATTCGACCTGCTCATCCTAAAGTCCTGGAAGAGTACAGGTCCTGTACAGGTCGGAGGTTGCAGCCGATCACCCTGTCGGCGGAGCGCACAATGCGTTGCAGTTTTTGTTTGTCCCTGCTCATGGCCCCAGTGTACACCACAATGATGGAGGTGGTGAGGATGGACTCAATGACAGCTGTGTAAAACTTCACCATCAGCTCAGCTGGCATTTTGAGTTTCCTCAGCTGTTGTAAGAAGAACATCCTCTGCTGTGCTTTTTTGATGATGGAGCTGATGGTCGGTTCCCACTTGAGGTTCTGGGTGATGGTGATACCCAGGAAGCAGAAGGAGTCCACAGTGGCGATGGTGAGGTCCTTGATAACAAGAGAGCGTGGTGAGTCTATGCCTTTTCTGAAGTCCACAATTAACTCCACCGTCTTCTGGGTGTTAAGCTCCAGGTTGTTTGAGTTGCACCAAGACACCAGCTGATCCACTTTTGTCCTGTAAGCAGACTCATCCCCGTCCGAGATCAGACCGATGACAGTGGTGTCGTCCGCAAACTTAATCAGTTTTACAGACTCATGGCTGGAGGTGCAGCAGTTGGTGTAGAGGGAGAAGAGCAGAGGTGAAAGTACACAGCCCTGGGGGGAACCGGTGCTGATGGTCCGAGTCTCCGAGGTGGTCGTCCCCAGCTGCACATACTGCCTCCTATCCGTCAGGAAGTTGGTGATCCACCTGCAGATGAAGTCAGGCACACTGAGCAGAGAGAGCTTATCTTGGAGCAGGTGTGGCAAGATTGTGTTGAATGCGGAGCTGAAGTCCACAAACAGGATCCTGGCGTAGGCTTTCTGGGGTGTCCAGATGTTGCAGGATGAAATGGTGGGCCAGGTTAATAGCATCGTCTACAGACCTGTTAGCTCTGTAGGCGAACTGCAGCGGGTCTAGGAAAGGGGCTGTGATGGTCTTGAGATGAGAGAGGACCAGTCGCTCAAATGTCTTCATGACTACAAGCGTCAGAGCCACAGGCCTATACTCATTAAGACCAGTAATCTGAGGCTTCTTGGGGATGGGAATGATGATGGAGGATTTGAAGCAGGCTGGCACATGACACAACTCCAGGGAGGTGTTGAAGATGTCAGTGAAGATGGAAGTGAGCTCATCTGCGCAGTGTCTCAGGGTGGAGGGGGAGACACCATCTGTACTCGGAGCCTTACGGAGGTTCAGCTTGCTGAAGAGATTCTGCACATCCTGCTCCTGGATAGTGAGGGGGCCAGGGGAGGGGGCTGAGACCACAGTGTGCTGTAATGGAGTGGAGTGATTGTTGGTGACTGGAAGGGTTTCAGGGCTGGCTGATGGGCCATCAAAGTGACAATAGAAGTCGTTGAGGCTGTTGGCCAGTTTCAGGTCACAGGCAGTATGGGGGGCTGTAGGCTTGTAATTGGTCAGCTGCCTAAGCCCCCTCCATACTGATGAGGAGTTGTTGGCAGAAAGTTGTTGTTGGAGTCTCTCAGAATACACTGATTTAGCTTTTCTAACCTCTGAGTTGAACCTATATTTTGCCTCCTTGTAGCTGTTTCTCTCCCCACTCTTGAATGGTCTATTTTTTCTCCATCCAGAACTGCCTGAGTTTACTTGTGAACCAGGGCTTTATTCATTATTGTAAGATACCCTGGTGCATGTTGGAACAATGCTAGATATCAGCAAATCCTACCAGTGGCTAGAAAGGGCTGGACTGAAGGACATCACAGAGGCACTAACCATGACAGCACAAGAGCAGGCCCTCAGCACAAGAGCAATAGAGGCTGGGGTCTATCATACCAGGCAGGACCCAAGATGCTGGCTGTGTAAAGATGCACCTGAGACAGTCTAGCACATAATAGCAAGCTGTAAGATGCAGGTAGGCAAAGCACACATGGAACGCCACAACCAAGTGGCTGTAATAGTGTACAGGACCATCTGTACCATGTATGGACTGAAAGTCCTACAGTCAAAGTAAGAGACTCCACCTAAGGTTCACCAAATGGACATTGTGGTGATAGATAAGGTACAGAATAAAGCAATGGTGATAGATGTAGCAGTCACAAGTGACTGCAACATCAGGAAGGAGCACAAAAACCTTGAGAAATACCAAGGGCTGAAATGGTAAATAGAGAAGTTGTGGAAAGTCAAGGCCTCAGTGATATCAGTGGTCATCAAAGCACTCAGTGCTATGACCCCCAAACTGGAAGCAACAGATCCTAGGAACAATCTCAGTGATCTCTGTCCAGAAGAGCGCAGTCCTAGGAACAGCTAAGATACTGAGCAGAACCCTCAAGCTCCTAGGCCTCTGGTAGAGGGCCAGAACTTAAAATGAAAAGTGGAACCGCCCATGTGGAAGAAATAAGGTAGGTAGATAGGTAAGTTCATTTATTTATATAGCACTTTTCAGCACAAGGCAACTCAAAGTGCTTTACAACACAAGAACAAAATTACAGACAAAGTTACAGAACATGATAATGAACAAAATTACTGACAGGTACAAGATACAATGATAACTAATTGTCTAAACTAGCTAAGCTAAACCAACAGATCTAAGCAGGACTAAATGTACAGAACTAAACTAAGTGTACAGGAAGATAAAGCTAAACTAAACAGTACCAAATTTCTAA
>NC_051451.1:4655562-4658829 GCF_001649575.2 Kryptolebias marmoratus | reverse complement strand
AAAAAAAAAAAAAAAAAAAAAGGCAAGATGGAAGTTTTTTTGTTTTTTTTTAAGATAGATAGACAGACAGACAGACAGACAGATAGATCATAAAAATTTAAGGCCTAGCAACACTGATTGAATTACAACCAATCTTTGTGTGTTTGCTAAGGCTGCTTAGCTGTCAGCCATCTTGAATGTGATTAACTCCGAACCTTACTCAGTTGTAGATGCCCATTTAGTGATTAATTTTTGAGAGTTCTATTTAAATTTGTCCACTGGTTAATGAGATATTTTGCTAACGGCCCAGTCAAATACACACATGCGGGCCACCAGGCTAAGCTCCGCTTGTTTATTAAAAATACATCATTTTTATACACGTTTTTTTTCACCCGCACCCCCAAAACCATTGCCTTTATCTACCTCACTGCACGAGGGTACGCGTGTGTAACAAGTGTGTAAAAATGTTCATATTTCACCCCAAATCCATCCTCATTATCTGTGTATATTTGTTTTTCTTGGTTTCTAAATTGTATTTTATTTTGGCGGAGAAGCTTTTATTTTCTTGTTTCCTGTTTCCGTGTCATATCCCGTGTGTTCCCGCTGCCCTCCTCAGTTTGCGCCGAGCTGCGCTGGGGACAGGTGTGTGGACAGCCCAGTTCGAAACACTAATGTTGCAGGCTCTCCTGCCTTTTGTTCTACACGTGTAGTCGAGAATGTATCTTCTGACATTGTGCATGATGGTGCGGTTCCGGACAATTCAGTTGGCACTGACCCACCGTTAAGTGAGCTTATTACAAGCATTGCACAGCAGGTTGGACAGTCTATAATGGACCGTCTTAAGGGTGAATGTGGGGAAGGGGAAGTTACGGGTCTGCAATCTCAGGGCAGTGTGGGCCAATCTCAGAGTGAACCTACTTACCTCAACTTGACTGGGGCAAAGCTAGTAATACAGCCAGACGTCAAAAAAAAAACCCACCTTCAGGGGAGATGGATCTGAAAAAAACCACTGTTGGCGAGTGGGAAGAATTAATGAAAAACTACTTCAGAAAACGAGGCACACCCACTAATGAACAGTACCCTGAGATCCTCTCTAAGTTGATGGGAAAAGCTAAGGATATTGTGAGGATAACTCTGCGAAGCAGCCCTTCACTAAAGCCTCAGGAAGAACCAGATATTGTCTACAGCATCCTCAGACAACATTTTAGTGATGTGCCTTATTCATGTATGCCGATGGCCGACTTTTACAACACTGTGCCACTAGCAAGAGAAACACCTCTAGATTACTGGCTACGCTTGAACAAGGCAGTTGATGCAGCAGAAGAGGGCTTGAAGAGATTAGGGCGGCATGTAGATAACCCTTGCCAAGAAGCGACTATGATGTTTGTGAAACATTGTCCAGACCCAGCGCTTGCTGCCATTTTGAAGTTCAAAGCACCAGACAAATGGACGGCCAGTGAAATTCAAGAGCACATTGATCATTACCAAATTGAAACCAGAGAGCAGGCGTTCTCCAGATCAAGATATCCTAAACTAGCTACAGCCCATGCTCAGGCTCCTGCTCTTGAACAATTATCACCACCACCCTGTCACTTAAACAGACATGCCATCACACCAAGAGACTAGTGCAGCAGCTCCGTCACATTGTAATGATGGCTGCATGAGAACTTTAATCAGTCTCTTTGAACGTACACTTTTACAGAACAGTCAGATTGCAGGCAGACAGACCTCACCCAGCCAAGTGCATCACAAAGCATGCAGGGTTTGTCAGTCTCGAGATCATTCTACCATCTCACACTGCAAACAGAAACGCTTGTGTTTAGCATGCTTTGAACCAAATCATATTAAGCGAGACTGTCCCAACCGCTTATCCATCAGAAGTGAGCATGGTCTTCAGTCACAAGACCCCCAGCATTTAAACTAGCTGGCCTGCATGGGATGAGGGGTGGTGTGGGCTCAAGAGAAAAAACCCTCAATAATAATGACATTGAGCAGCAATATGAAAAGGCATGTGCGGCAGCATCAGTTGGTGCTAGGGTGATAGCTCAAAATACACAACGAGTTGAGCCATTTGATGAACTGTTTTATACACCTGGGACTCTAAATAACAAGTTTCAGCTACAGGGGATGCTTGACTCAGGTTCCATGGCCTGCACACTGAGTGAGAAGGTGGAACAGATGATGCTGAATCAGAACTCACTTTCGGAACCTGTTCCTCTCTCTCAAGACATTGTTCTCATTGGTTGTGGAGGAACACTCAGCAAACCCCGCTGCATGTATGAGGTGGAAATGAAACTGTATGGCGAGACATGTGTTGTCCCTGTGTTAGTAGTGCCAGGCCAAAGGGACGATTTAATCATTGGCACAAATGTCATAAGATTTCTCATGCATCAGCTGAAAATAACCAATGATTATTGGCGTCTAATGTCCAGTCCCAGTCTTCTCCCAGAATGTGAGCAGTTTCTCGACATGATGGCAAGCACTTCCTGGTGGAGAGGTGAAGAACTCCCGGGGAAGATAGACACAGTCAAACTACAACAGTCTGTCACTCTACTGACAAGGACTGAACATCTGGTGTGGGGTAAGCTACCACAAAACATCCCCATGTCTCCAGGGAGTACTGTAATCACTGAACCAACCTCATCTAAGTCGATGCCACGTAACATCATGGTTGCTCGCATTATTACTCCTTTATGGGGAGACAAGTGGGTCCCTTTAAAAGTCGCTAACCTCTCACTTCTGGAGTGCAGAGGATAAAAAGCAAAACTCAGTGGACGTGCTAGTCCTGACTGATCATTTCACGAAGCTAGCCCATGCATTTCCATGCACCAATCAAACAGCAAAGCGGGTTGCTAAAAAGTTGTGGGACCACGTATTTTGTGTGTATGGATTTCCTGAATGGATCCATTCGGATCAGGGAGCAAACTTTGAAAGTGAGCTCATTGCTGAACTGCTTCAACTGGCAGGAGTGTCAAAGTCTCACACCACTGCGTACCATCCCATGGGAAATGGGGGCACCGAGAGGTTCAACCGCACACTTGGCAGCATGCTCAGATCATTGCCACTCAGAGAGAAGAACAAATGGCCTGAACAATCACAAACATTGACTTTTGCATATAATGCAACATTTCACGAGACTACGGGATTTGCTCCATTCCAACTCATGTTTGGTCGGGTTCCGAGGCTCCCTGTAGATGTGATCTTCAAACAGGTGTTGTGTGATCCGGTGACTACCGATTACAAGAACTATGCCAAAACACTCATGTCACATCTGTACGAGGCATCAAG
>NC_051451.1:4630314-4655462 GCF_001649575.2 Kryptolebias marmoratus | reverse complement strand
CATTTGTTTAGGGTCCGGTATATGGACAGTTCAGCAATGTAACTGTAATGACATATTGTTTTTTGCAAATATACATCCTGTAATGTGTTTATGGGTTTAAAGTTGGCACAGAATTGTATGGTGTAAATGGCATCATATTGATCTGAGAAGGGCAGAGGCCTGATCAACCGTATGTTCCTTCGAAACCTTTGTTATAGGTGGCTCTCAAGCCGAGTGCTATATTTGGTTATGGCAGCTCTGTGCTAAATTTATATAAAGTTTGTCAGTTTTCCATGTATTGGGATTGTTCAAATCAGACTGACTTGGATTTTGGTGAAATATAGGAGGGGTGGATGTAACAAGTGTGTAAAAATGTTCATATTTCACCCCAAATCCATCCTCATTATCTGTATATATTTGTTTTTCTTGGTTTCTAAATTGTATTTTATTTTGGCGGAGAAGCTTTTATTTTCTTGTTTCCTGTTTCCGCGTCATATCCTGTGTTTTCCCGCTGCCCTCCTCAGTTTGCGCTGAGCTGCGCTGGGGACAGGTAAGCGTTATGCAGCTGTCTTCTGTTTGTGTATTAAAATGTTAAAAATGTCCTAAAAACTATATTTGCTAAACTCGCAACTTGTTATATATTGTTTTTAAACTGTTTTATGTTTAGTGCAGCACATTATTGGGTATTTAATTCCCATGTTGCCAACATTTGTCAAGTTTCTTGTGCCAACTTGGTTCTTTTTTTTTGTTCTTGTAATTGTTTAAGGTGTGTGTGGGGAAGCCAGACCCCAAGAACTGCTGTGCTAAAAGTATTCTTGTTTTAAACAGGTATGTGAGTTGTTTCAAAATGTTTTCTGGATGTTAAATTCATGTATAAGAAATGTAACTGTTGGGCAGAGTATTTCTGTTTGTGTTTTATTTTAATTGTTTTGAATGAATGGAGATTTTGCTTTATTAATTGGGAACTTCTGAAAATTTTGGTTGGTTTCAACACATTCTGGGCTCAGTTTGCGCCGAGCTGCGCTGGGGACAGGTGTGTGTGGGGAAGCCAGAGCAGAAGAACTGCTGTGCTCAAAGTATTCTTGTTTTAAACAGAATAAACCTGCCCTGCTTCTGCAACACATCCAGGGTCCTCGTCTACTGATTCCTTTTACCAGTCGCACACATTGCAGAGTACAGATGAGTCGGATGAGGGCGGCTACACGCGCCAACAGTGACGCAATCGCGCTGTCCTTGCCTGTGCGCGAAGGTCCCGTGCAGTGTCACGTTGTGCAACTTTTATAACTGCGCTCCAATTATAATGGACGATTTTGATGCTCTAGCGGAGCTGTTTTGCCTGTATCAGCGTGGAGCCCTGCATGACTCTAATGAGCCCTGAGGCCGAGTTGCCTTCAGCTACAGCTGGAGTTAGCATGTTGTTGGAGCCGCAGCAATAAATGAGCAGGTTAGTAGTGATCCAACATGCAGCCTGTGCCACAAAAAGCACAGTACAGTACAGCATCTCTGTTTTTCAGAGTTCTCTGTTGTTATTCAATGGCCTTGATGTGAGACGTGTGTTGGTGCTTTGTTTGCACTCATTTATGTTAATTTAATTTAATTTATTTGTAAATGTGACTTAAATTAGGATTGAAATTAGGTGCAAACAATTACTATTTCTTTTAATTGTATTGTTGTTTAAAAAAGTATTTCAAAAGTGCCTTTTTGTAAAACTGTAGTTTTACAGTATATTGTGGAGGAGTAGAAAAAGACGACACAGAAACTTGATGCAGAACCTCGCTTTACTCAACTCCACCTTCCTCTGCCAGTAAGCGCCAAAAACAACAAACTTATACACCAAACATTTTGAATAATCACATCCTGTATTCTGGGTGTGAGTAGAGCCCCCTAGCGGTTCACCACACACGCCCCCCCCGAACACCCAGTAAGGTCCATTATTAGTCCAGAACTTTAGGTTTCAGCAAACGACCAGAACGGCTGAACCTGGACCCTGAAGAACCAGTTCGATGAGGCTGAGGGCGATGAGGAGGGGCTGCGGGAGAGTTGAGCTCCGTTGGTTGACGAGAGTCTGTGGCAGGAGGACAGCAGTCCATTAGCAACATGGAGGGAGGTCTGCCTCTGCGCGGAGCCTGGGCCGTAACAACCTGATCGTCCGACAGAACATGAGCAGGTTTAAGCCTATCAATGCAGACCGTCTCATTACGACCTCCTAAATCTAAAAGGAAGTGTTTGGGACCTGGTTGGAGCACCCTAAACGGGCCATCATACAAGGGCTGTAGTGGTGTCCTGTGGGCATTGTGTCTGACAAAAACAAACTTAGAGGCCTCTAGGCTCTTGGGGACAAATGACTGAGGTAAACAATGATGTACCGGGCCAGGGACACGAAAAAAATCTCCCTGAGGTGAAAAATGTTGCGACGGTGGAGCGAACTGTGGTGAGGGTACCTCAGGCAAAAACTCCCCGGGGACGCGCACAGGCTGACCGAAAACCAGCTCAGCCGGGGATGTACCAAGATCCTCTTTGGTTGCAGTACGTAACCCCAGCAAGACCCATGGAAGACGGTCAATCCAGTTGTCACCGGTCAATGCGGCGCGAAGTGCAGCTTTCAATGACCTGTGAAACCGTTCACACAACCCATTAGCTTGGGGGTTGTAAGCAGTGGTTCGGTGGATCTTAGTCCCCAGACCCTTGGCCATGGTAGACCAAAGCTCTGAAATAAACTGAGGGCCCCTGTCAGATGTAATATCTGAAGGGGGGCCAAATCGCACAACCCAGGTAGACATAAATGCCCGGGCCACAACTGCAGATGTTGTGGATGCCAGAGGAACCACCTCAGGCCACCGGGTGGTACGGTCGATTATTGTCAGCAGATGTGTGAAACCCTGTGATGGAGGCAGAGGACCCACCAGGTCTATGTGCACATGATCAAACCGCCGACTAGGAATGGAGAAATGTTCCAAAGGTGCTTTGGTATGCCTGTTGACCTTAGCACGCTGACATGGGACACACGCTGCTGCCCACTCCTTAACTGTCTTACACAGGCCGGGCCAAACAAACTTCGAACTGACCAGTTTCACTGAGGCTTTAACGCCCGGATGAGAAAGGGAATGTAAAGACTCAAAAACGCGGCAGCGCCACGAAACTGGAACTAGGGGGCGGGTCGTGCCAGTAGAAATGTCACAGAGCAGGAGAGGACCTCCGTCACTCACCTGCCGTTCCTCCAGCTTAAGGCCTGTGGGCCCAGACTGGAGCTTGAGGATTTCTGCATCACTACATTGGTCTGCAGCCATAGCAGCAAAATCGATGCCGACGTACACTGGAGAGATCAGAGCACGGGACAGACAGTCAGCTACCACATTGGATTTGCCGGCTACATGCTGAATGTCTGTTGTAAATTCAGAAATAGCGGCAAGATGGCGTTGCTGACGTGCAGACCAGGGGTCAGAAATCTTGGACATGGCAAACACCAAGGGTTTGTGGTCAACATATGCAGTGAACTGGCGGCCCTCCAGGAAAAATCTGAAATGGCGTGTAGCCTGGTAAAGTGCCAGCAACTCTCTGTCAAAAACGCTGTATTTACGCTCATTGTCCCGCAGCGTACGACTGAAAAAGGCAAGCGGTTGCCAAACCCCAGAAACCTGCTGTTCTAACACAGCCCCCACTGCAACATCAGATGCGTCGGTTGTCAAGGCTACCTGTGCTGCTGGGGATGGATGGACCAAAAGGGCAGCATTAGCCAATGCCGTTTTAGCATCACCAAATGCCTGGAGGCGTTCCGGTGTCCAGTCAACGGTGTCGTTGGCCTTTTTCTTCTTCAGCGCTCCATAAAGTGGTTGAAGCAGTTGGGCTGCTCTGGGGAGAAAACGGTTATAAAAATTAACCATCCCCAAAAACTCCTGCAGGGCCTTCACAGACTGGGGTTGTGGAAAATTGGACACCGCCTGCACTTTGTTTGGCAACGGAACAGCACCACTGGCAGAAATGCGGTGGCCCAAAAAATCAATAACTGGCAACCCAAACTGGCATTTTGCTGGGTTAACAATCAGGCCATGTGCCGCCAGGCGCTGAAAAACCTCACGGAGGTGGCATATGTGCTGTTCAGCCGAGCAGCTAGCCACAAGGATGTCATCCAAGTACACAAATACGAAGGACAATCCCCTTAAGACTGAATCCATCAACCGCTGAAACGTTTGGGCTGCACCTTTAAGGCCGAATGGCATGCGCAAAAACTCGAAAAGGCCGAACGGAGTGATCACCGCGGTCTTAGGAACATCCTCCACATGCACGGGAACCTGGTGGTATCCACGCACTAAATCTACTTTAGAAAAAATGGAGGTCCCAGCGAGGTGAACTGAAAAATCCTGGATGTGGGGAATGGGGTAACGGTCATTCTCTGTGATGTTATTAAGGCGGCGAAAATCCCCACATGGCCGCCATTGGCCGTCTGACTTGGGCACCATGTGCAAAGGGGAAGCCCACGGACTGTTGGAACGTTGCACAATGCCTAAACGCTCCATATTAGCAAACTCTTCCCGCGCGATTGCTAGCTTAGTGGCATCGAGGCGGCGTGCACGCGCGAAAACCGGAGGACCTGTTGTGGGGATAAAATGTTCGATCCCGTGCTTTGTGTCTGCGTTGGAAAAATTTGGAACAGTTAGTGACGGGAACTCTGATAATAAACGCTGAAAAGCGTCTCCTGAAGCTAAAAAGTTAGCATGCATTAATGGCCCAGCTCCTCGCGTAGTACAAGGCAGTGATGAAAAAGACACAGCGTCGATCAAACGTCTGTTAGCAACATCAACAAGGAGTCCATGAGCACAAAGAAAATCAGCACCTAGAATAGGAACTGAGCTCGCAGCAACAACAAAGTTCCACTGGAAGTCCCGGTCATGAAAACAAACAGTCACCAACCTTTCACCGAATGTCTTGATGGGAGAGCCATTAGCCGCGGTTAGCAGCGGACCGCAGCCTTCCGCCAACCTGTCGGAGCCAGCCAGGGGGAACGAGGCTCTTCTGTGAACCGGAATCAACCAGAAACCGCCTCCCTGACCGTGAGTCTTCTATGAACAGCAGCCTTTCCTTGTCGCCAACGGCCGCGGCTGCTACCGAGCGCTGGCGATGTCGTTTCCCTGCGGCTTGAAGCTGCACCGCGGGATGCACCGTTGTGCTTTGGCGCCGAAACGCTGGTGGTAGAAACAAAAGGCGGCTCCGCGACGCCTTCGGGTAGCGATCCCTGCCACCACCGATGGCTCCACGGACTCTAAGGACACGGCTTGAAGCTCGGAAGATGCTGCTGGAGATTCGGGACCAACTGCCTGAACTGCGAAAGTCCTTTTAGCCAGGAGGATGCGGTCAGCTTCTTCTGCCAGCGAGCGGTAGTCCTTCTGAAGCAGCAGTGGAGAGTTGGCCAGCACAGCGCGCACTGGAGCCGGGAGCTGTCGGAGGAAGAGGTGGATGAAAAGGAAACCACCATCGTCAGATCCCAGCAGGGACAACATGCTCTCCATGAGCTCAAGAGCTGAGCCATCACCCAAGCCGGAGAGGGAAAGGAGTTTCTCGGCGCGCTCTGCGTCGGAGAGGGAGTAGCGCCGGAGGAGCAGCTCCTTGAGAGCGGTGTATTTCCCGTGTGCCGGGGGGTCCTGCAGCAGGGTCATTGCTCGTCGGATGGACAGCGGGTCCAGCGAGGCAACCACATAGTGGTATTTCGTGTCGTCCGAGGAAATGCCACGAAGAGCAAATTGTGCTTCAATGTGGACGAACCATGAAGGAGGATCATGCAGCCAGAAGTCCGGGATTTTAACGGCCACCGAAAAAGAAACCGGGGCCGCCGGTGGAGGTTCCGCAGCAGCGGGCATCTGAGAAGAGTGAGCTTCATCTTCAGATCTCGACATGTTCGGTTCTCGGGGTCACCAATGTGGAGGAGTAGAAAAAGACGACACAGAAACTTGATGCAGAACCTTGCTTTACTCAACTCCAACTTCCTCTGCCGGTAAGCGCCAAAAACAATAAACTTATACATCAAACATTTTGAATAATCACATCCTGTATTCTGGGTGTGAGTAGAGGCCCCTAGCGGTTCACCACAATATCACATAATAAATAGCCATATTTTCAACTTTCCTGTCAACTTTAATCTTTTTTTTTACCAAATCACGGTCTGCCGACAATCAGCCGACAATCGGCCAGCGAACAGCCATCTACCACCTGGCTTCGCCTCTTTTCTGGGGGAAACCCTGACATACAATCCTAATACTCTCAAGTCATTCACATTTTTCTCATTGTAAGCTTGTATAAGTGATACTTAGGCACTTACAGCTGAATGATAAATTACTATAGGTTTAAAGGTAATAGCCAGTCTTTGCAGTTAAACTCTCACTCCGTACACCTATTGGACAGATCTGAACAAAAAAAATGTATTCTAATCTTCTCCTAAAACACCTCATAAAACAAAAAGCTGTTGAAGAGAAATAAATAGCCAAAAGAAATCACATACAAACAGAACAGGTGCTGAGGGCCAATCATCACCATATACTCTGTGTTTACAGATGAACAGCTCTGGCTGCCTCATTCAACTGTGCAGTCCACTATATCAGTACTGAGCAAAAAAAAAAATTAAATCTGTGTGCAGGTGAAAGCATAAATTAACTGGCATTAGTAGTCTGTTTTCTTTTTTACTACCAACTAGAAAAATTAATTCCAAGAAGCACTGGAGTTTGAAATGCTGAAAACATCCTGCATCATATGAAGAGCAGAACAGATTTGCTACACTGTTTGCCTGGTTTGTTTATTTGGCTCCTGCATACCAGCAGATTGAACTCTCGTCATAATGACCATCAAACCACCGCCACTGTGAGAAGATGGGACTGAAAAGATCTGCCATGACACTAAAACACATTAACAGCAGAACACCTGCCAGGGTAACACGGTGCTCTGGGGAATCTGAAGCCTTACTGCATCCTGCCTTCTCTTTCAGTCAAACATGTAGACAAAAATTATTGTTCTAGCTACAGTGCTACAGGGGCAAAAGAGGAGGGCGATCTGCTTTAAAAAAGTCAGTCTTCCTGCCCCTTTCCTAAAAAAGCTGGATAACTTTGACTGTTTGAAATGTTGATGAACAGGTTTTCTGGATGTTGTGACAAGGTTTCTCTTGGAACGGTAATAAATTTTTGCAGCATATTAATTGGCTGTTCAAGATGAAGTTCATCATCGTGTTCTAGATTCTGTCCTCAATTTTTTACTCAAATGTTTGTGTAAACCTCCACAGCAGTGGTTCCTTAACATTTTAGCATCTGATCCACAAAATGATAGGCTTGTGACCTGATTTTTTGGCAGTTTGGAAAAAAAAAAAAAAAAAACATTGCTAAGTAGAAGCACTCAGAAAGCACAAAAATAGTCCAATCTGGATAGTAATCTGAATCATTACCAAAATTGAATCAGTTGTTTCTGTGTCAACCTCAACATTTCCTGAAAATTTCAATAGCAAAATCAGTTTGTTAGTTGTTTAATAACCTTGAAAACAGACAAAAACAACAGCAAAAAATAAAATAAATACATAAAAACAACACTACTGAAAACACAACCTCCTTGGCAGAGGTAATAACTATCAAACAAAAACATAACTGTCTACAATATGACTTTTAATAATTTTATGACAACTATTCTTGTATAAATTATGGTGAAAATATGCAATTAGCAATAATTTTTACATTAGAGCTAATATCTGGAAATTATCAAAAGTTTTAGAACTACTGCATTACAAACAAATAGACATGAATGGCATCTTTTTGTGTTTTTTTTCTTCCTGCCACCATGAAAAGACAGGTGATCATGTAATTGTTTGTCCATCCATCCATTTTCTTTACCCGCTTCTCCATTCCAGGTCGCGGGGAGCTGGTGCCTATCCCCAGCAGTCACTGTGCGAGAGGCGGGGGACACCCTGGACAGGTCGCAAGTCCATCGCAGGGCCACATATAGACAAACGAGACAAACAACCATTCACACTTTCACTCACACCTAGGGACAATTTTAGAGTCATCAATTAACCTAACATGCATGTTTTTGGTCAGTGGGAGGAAACCGGAGTACCCGGAGTAAACCCACGTGTGCACAGGGAGAACATGCAAACTCCACCCAGAAAGGCCCCAGGCCGGGAAGCCATCCTGCAACCTTCTTGCTGGGAGGCAACAGCTCTAACCACTACGCCGCTGTGCCACCCGTAATTGTTTGTGTCTGTGTTTGTTTGTTTGTCTGTGTGTTAACAAAACATTTCATAAACCAGTGGATAGATTTGACGGAAACTTCCAGAAAGTAATTACTGAATGGACATCTAGCTGATTTACTTTTGTAGTCAATCCAATTCAAGATGGCCACCACAGTTTATTAATCTCAGAAAACACCAAGTTGATTATAACTCAGTCTATTTAACTGATATTGAGCTTAAATTTGGTTGTTAGTGGCTGAGAGTCATCGCCATCACACTCCAAGTGCAAACTGATCATATGAGGTCTTTATTTAAAACTGTGGCATGCCAGATGGCAGGTAATATGCATTCCTTTCAAGGAATATTAGGTTTTTATATAACTTTGCAATTTATAAAAACTACTTTTTTTAAAACAGGCAAAATCAAAATTTGAAAGAAATTTGATACACAACAGATTTACTGACAATGTAACTATTTATCACAACAGGTAAAACAAAAAGAAACATAGGACCTGCACAATGAAAACAAACAACAACAATTAGCTTTGGTTATAAGCTGCACCAATGCCCTGAGTGAACACTGCATATTCTCTTATCTCACATATGATATAAAAGGAAAATGTTTAACTCTTCTATCTGGTTTTCCAGGTAATACTATAGCGAGCGCTCTGGACGACATATCTCAACTGTGAGTTGTGGAGTTTAAAAACCAATGCTTTAGTCTGAAACACCACAAACAATTTTTGTTCACCATCAAGGGACACACGTTTGAAAAAAGTGGCAACTTCTCGGAAGGGTTTCACTCAAAACGCTCTCATTAACATCAAACTATCAGCTAAATAAGCTTCACAGGAGGACAAATACAAGCTGAAGTGCAGAGATTTATGAAGTAAAGGATACCGCTGGTCTTGATTTCTCCTGTGTGTTAATGAAAATCCAGAGGAAGCAAAATGATGTTCTGAAAGACAAGCATTTTTTTTTTTTTTACTAATAAACAAACTAAATATCTGAAATGCTCCAATGAAAAAAACAAGATACAAACTCTTTACTTTCTAAACTCTCTCCTGAGCATCAGTCGAGGAAACAAAGCAAGTATTTAAAGGGAAATTTCAAACTTTTTGAAGTGGAGTTCTGTGGAAAAGTTATAAACAAGATTTTACGGACCAGACTGGTGATTGCTCGCACCTGGGTTACGTTGATGCTCATCAGCCACAGGATAAGAGGAGGGGATTGCCAGTGTTGACGCCTGAATGTTGACCTATATGGTACTTCAAGCTGCTCTTCCTAGAGTTCTGTGTGCTCTGAGAGTCTGTTTAACCATTTGATTTTCTGTCTGCTACCAGGTACCTGGTACCTGATCCATCCTCTGACTGTGAATCCTTTTCGTACTCATATTGTCCCCACCAAGCGGCCTTCTCTGGACACCTGCGAGGTCAGAATACTACATTAAATTCCTCTGGACAATACCTTGGACCCAAACCCCTCAAACTCCACTCACCTCTCCCTGGTGGACCAACTCCTTCCACCATCGTTTGTAAGTTGTTCTTCCCCAAATCATTTTAACTCAAGTTACCCAGTTTCTCACCATCTCCACTTCTGTTTCAGTCTCTCCTCTTCCTTTCCCATTCCTCTAGGACAAAAGACACTTACATTTACTGTTTGTTCAATAAAACCTAATTTATGATTTACCCTGCTTCCCAAGATTCTCTGCATGTGGGTCAAACACCTTACTAAATCCATGACGCAGACAAGACACAGGTTGTGGTCTTCAGACCTGAACATTTTAGGAACAAACTTTGCAGCCTTTCATTTCCTCTGGGTGGCATTAATTTGGCCTCCAGTTCTAATGTAAAGAACCTCAGTGTTATCTTTGATCAGTATGTCTTTTTAACCCCCACAAAAATGTTACCAGGACTGCTTTCCTCAATCTATGTAATATCACTAAAATTAGAAACATCTTGTCTCAAAATCGTGCACAAAAACTGGTCCATGCATGTATCACATATAGGCTAGACTATTGTAATTCGTTATTATCTAGGTGTTCAAAAAACTATTTAAAAAGTCTTCAGTTGATCCAAAATGCTGCTGCCACAGTTTCGATGAGAGTTAGGAGGAGAGATCATAGTTCTCCAGTTTTAGCTTCTCTTATAGATGTTAATCCAATGATTACTTCCAGAAACTTTGATAAAAACCCATTCATTAGTTCACAAGATATTTTTGCTGACATGGCAGTCAAATGAACCCGCAAGCACAAACACACACTGAGGTAAAATTACCTTTCAGTGACATGCAATAAATATGCTTATTTTCACCTTAAAATGTATCCAATGTTCATCAAGTGAAAAAAATAAATATACAGATAAATGGATATATAGAGTGAAAGAGAGGTCAAATTTCTTATTTTATTTCTGTGACAATTGTTACATCATGCAACATTCAGCCTTGCTCATTGTTACATTTAGAAAAACTCAATAAAAATCAATGTGTCTTTAATGTTTGTTCATGTTTTGATTTCAATTTTTCTCTTTTATAGTCAAGTTTAGAGCTTTAAATTCCTAATCGTTAGTGGAGGTCAACACAGTCTTTACCATTAGTGAAGAGGAGGGAGGGAGAACATAAGTGCTCCTTGTTACCTACTGTTTTTTTCTCCACAAGATAAAAGACTGCAGTTTTTAACATTAAATGGATTGCTGGTATCTTAGTGCTGCTCAATACCCTCAAGTAAGAGGCAGCAAAAACTGGTGCATGTTCACCTTCATCCTGATCTTAGATGTTTCTGAACCAGTTCTGACGATCAGAGGGTTGAGTGTTTCAGCAGCAAAGTCAATGTAAGAAGCTCAATATGAGAGGACAAAAGGCTAATGCAAAAGTTCAAAGTGAGTAAGAAGAGTAAAGGGAACCTGTCCAATCAAAGTAAACATAGTTCACATCTGTTCAACTGAAGCTTCTTCATCAGCTCTTATAGTGAATGCTTTCTTTCTGTAGGTCTACACTAGATTTTAAACCTTTTTACACTGCTTTCAGTTTCACAATGAAGAATGTGGAGTTCAAGCTTTGAATCCAGTTTTGAATTGAGAAAGCTACCCAGCCCCCTGACAGAAACACCTTCAATTACAGAATAGACATTCAGTTGAATTGTTTTTTAAAAATTTTTGGGACCTGACATATAATCTCTATGTCAAAAAAAAAAAAAAGAGTATACATTTTCTGGTTTCAACTCCCAAGAACATTAGTTGACTTTATGTCAAGACTAAATAGTAATTCAATGTGTTTTTCAGGAATAAAATATGAGATTCAGGGTGTAGTAAAGGAACATCAAGATGAATAAACTGATGTCTGTAATTTATGCACATTTTGAGCTGCATAATTTTTTGCATAATTATTGCAAGGCTTATACAGAGACAGTTGATAACAGCAAAGTTATAACTGCTGAGCAACATGACCAAGATTTCACTCCTCCCATACAAGAGTTCTGAATAAACTGGCTACAATGAAGCTGAAGGAAAGCGAGTCAGAGGTCTTCTTTTAAAGTACTCTTATCCTTAAAGAGATAGTCTGGTCATGCAGTGATGTTCTGTCAGAAAGTTATCAGTAGTCAGTACCTTGTCAGCCACAACATTAGTCATAGAGCACAGAGAAAAGGGCAGAAGTTTTTTGTACTAGGCTAGGCTTATAACTGTCTGAACTAGGATCTGTATAGCATTGTTCAGGCTTGAAAAAAGTCTCTCAAAACATCCTGTAAAAGTCTAGAGGTTTAATAATGGCTATCGTGTTATCCTTTCATAAAAGGGATGTCATTTTTGAGAAAAGCTTAAAAAAGAGTAAACAACAAGCCCTTATTTTGCTAGTCATTAGCCTAGCCTGGACAAAGACTTTTCCTTTTTCACCATACTTTGTGCTTTTTCATTGATGTCATAGCTGATAGGGTGCTAACCATTGATAATTATTTGACAGAACATCTCTTCAAAATGACTGAGCTACTCTTTTAACCAGAGGACGTAAAAATAAAACTTCACAAAAGAAAATATTAGAAGACAAAGTTTTGTAAATTAAAATCAACAGCAACATCTTTGTCACCATACAGGTTTTAGGCATTAGGTTTAGTTAAAGGCACCAGATGTACACAAGTTTTTTTTGTTCAAATGTAGTTAAAATAGTTAGCAATTTTACTTTTATCAAAATGTTTTTTGAAATAAAACTGGTCATGCAAGATGGTCAGGATTCCCTTCTTATTTACCCTCTAAAGCAGGGGTGTCCAAAGTCGGTCCTCGAGGGCCGGCATCCTGCATGTTTTAGTTTTCTCCCTGGTTTTACACACCTGGATCAAATGATGGCTCATTAGAAGGCCTAAGCAGAACACTGACTTGCTGAGGAGGTTGTTACAACCACTAGGGAGAGAACTAAAACATGCAGGATGCCGGCCCTCGAGGACCGACTTTGGACACCCCTGCTCTAAAGTATCTTTCCTTCAGCTGTCCTCATGGTTTCATCCCTCTTTAAATTATTTCTCTCCTCCCACTTCCTTGCAGTTGAGGACTCGGGGTCAGCTGAGCCACATCCTCATGACTGATGCCCCATCCAGACCTCAATCTTTATGTGATTATGGCCCAATTGTGGCAGGTTAATTTGGGCCACAGTATGAGGATGACTGACCAAGTCTTCTGGGGTGGGGGGTGGTACTCTGTCAGGGTTACAAAGCGCACTACTGTCCTCCAACCTCCTACACAACAAATTCAAACACTCAGTAGAAAAGTGAAGAATGACGCTCCTATCAGCATTGTCCCCTACTCAATCCCTGCATGCACTGCTTTGTCATGAGTGGCCTTCTGCAACAACAAAAGATGACTCCTATTGTTCCCTGTCTGTATACAAAGTGGAAGAATGTGAACAATAAAAGGAAGAAGGTAAATTTTATAACAAACTGTTGGTCAGCATGAAAAGTAACCACAGATACACTATGCAGAGGAGTCAGATGATTTGCTTTTATATAGAAGTGGAAATACAGTTAAAATTTCGTTTTGCCTGTACAGCAGTACCTGCGATGCAGGGACACCCCTAAATCTGGGCCAAAGTGTCCCTTAATAGCAGGTGTCCCTTCATGAGAGGGACAGTAAATTGTGGTGAGAAAATGAACACCAAATTTCACACTGATCTATTTTATTAGAATCCAACAACAAATGTATACTGAACGTATCCGCGCAATTTGCGTCTTTCCACACCCATACTCCTGAGGAACTGCTCTACAAGACTGTCCGGCATCCAATTTCTTCAAAACTTCCACACGCTGATCCAAACTTAGAGTTTTTCTTTTGCCGCCGCAACGAGTAGCCATTTCCCAGAGAGGTTTACTATCCAAGAATTTCGGTTGCAAAAATCATTTCGTTTTTTTATTGGCAGTAAGTCTCGTTACCATGATGCTTTGCAGTTTGGAGGGACAAAAAACGTTACATACGGTGTCCGCTATGTAATGTTTTCAGAGGGAAAACGTTACATACTTGGGGTGTCCGTGTCCGCGTTTGACAGGTGCTAGTCAGAGGCAAATTTAATATGACAACAGTTGGTACAGCGTAAAATCGTCCGTACATGACAGTTGTCCGCAAATTTAAGGGTCCGCACATCGCAGGTACTGCTGTATGTACTGTATGTGTATTTCATCAGCGTTCTTCACACACACACACACACTCTCTCTCACACACGCAAGGTACGTATTGAAGATAAGATAAGAAAAAACATTACAATTACCATTTTGGCAGTCCGATGGAGCAAAAAAAAATTAACGGCTCGCGGCAGTGCACGTGACTGTCACTGGCCTCTGTGTGAAAGGACAGCAGCAACAAGCTCCCGTTGGCTCACATACACCCCCTTCAGTGCGGCAGAGTACTGCCCTGCCTCACCCTGTGCCTTTTCACTGCGGTTTTATGTCCCCTCAGCAAAACTAAATATGTCACTAAAAAACATGAACCATAAATTAAAGTAGTTGATGGTTAAAGACATTACCCAGACTATGGAAAATCAGGGTATATAAACGTATATGCAAACATTATATTGGCGACATGCAGCAGTACGGCAACAGGCACGGGCCAATTGCATGTATCAACCCAGTTTGTGATGGATTCCGCAATCAGAGGTGAGGCTCGGCTTGTTGCTGCCGCACCTTGCGTTTCACCCTTAAATTTGAACAGGAAATATGCAATTTCAGCAATTTTGACTATAAAAATGCAGTTTTAACTATAAAAATATTTGAAAATTAGTCATACATAAAGATCAGTGGACAAATATTTATATTCATATTAATATTAATTTTATGTTATCATGCCTCCCCTGACCGCACGTCTCTGCTACTATCAGGCATGACAGTGGGACCATCATGCTGTGGTCCTATGGAATTACATAAAGTAAATTGGAATAATTAAAGACTGCCTCCAAATTCCTCACCTCAAAGCAATAGCTAGATGGTTAAAAGTTGAACACAGTTGGGTGTTCTAATAGTAAAATGATACCAACCACATCAAAACTTGTTTCTGATTGGATAAAACAGGCTAACATTAAGTTTCTGGACTGTCTTGCCCAAAGCCCAGATGTCAGCCTTGTTCAGAATTTGTGCACAACAGGGTGTGAGTTAGAATTCTTCAGGTAAGTTATTGCCAGTGTTTAGCTGGTTTAGCATGAAAGGATAATTTACATCTTGAATTATTTCTTTGCCAGTTTCAGAGGGAGAAGCCAGAATTCCAAAATCTGGAAGTTTTCCAAAATAATTTTAGTGTCCGACAAGTTAGTGATATATCCCATGTGAGACGGGAGAGACAGGCAGGCAAGAATAAGGCTAAGTTATGGTCTCATCTCCAATTTTCTCATGTAGTAAACACCTTCAATGCATAAATAAAAATATTAATATTTCATAACTCTGCATTGTTACATTACCCTTAGCTCTAGGCTTATTTAAGCTTTGACAAGACTCAGTTAGCGGACCCGGTAATTCAGCCTCGACACAGGAGTGAGAAGTTAACACAGCTTTATGAAATGACTGGGAGAACGTTTCATACAGCAACTGGATGTCCGGCAGCAGCTCTGAGGAAGGAGAGCAGAGTACGGTGATCCACATGTAACCCAGGAAGTCGAAATGGATGATGGAAGTGACACTAACCTGGGTGGCGGTGCGTATGAGAATGAAGCCGGCCAACTGGTGGACAATGACTGTGAGGAGTCCAGGAACGGAGGCTAGGATCAGCGTTCCCAACTGGTAGGCCACCGGAACAAAACTAAACTTGGGGTTGGATGGGCAGGGGTCGTATGCGGGAGAGCCGAGAGCATGAGACAAAGCCAATGGGGCAAACGAAAGGTCCAGGTCTAAGAGACAGGTAAGGGTCAATATCCAGAAATCCATAGTCCAGCACGGGTCTGACAGGGGCAAGGCGTAGTGGTGAATCAGGGGAACATGAACAAAGTCGAGGCACAGGAAGTCAGTCCGAGAAAGCTGGAAAACTACTGGCATAACGCTTTCGATAATCTGGCGAAGAGTGAGTGGAGAGGAGGAGAATATGAAGGGCGTGAACCAGGTTTGGGAGAGGTAATCAGGAAGGAGTCACAGGTGAGCAGAATGAGACTGATTAGTGGCAAGGCAAGGCAGAACAAGGGTGCACAGGCATGATCATAGCAGGCTTAGCTTAGATTTATTTATTGGAATCTAGGTTCATGGCACAATTGGACCCTACGAAACACATACGCAAGAATTATGTCGGGATCTGTAGTGGTTGGAGGATTCGGACCCAAAATGCAGGCAGACAGGAGAAGTTCAAATAAAAACTGATTTAATTAACTAGAACAAAAACCAAAAAGCTGTTGTGGCACAGCAAGAGAAGGGCGACACAAAGAACAATCTGTAATAAAGCAACAATGAGCCAGTGAATAGTGGATGGAAATGAACAGGTTTTAAAGGCTGAGAGTAGTGGAAACAGGTGACTGATTACTAACATGGAGCAAGTGTGAGAAGAAGAGACTGACTGACAAGGGAATTACTGGGAGAAAAAGTGATGGCACGCAGAGCAGACTACACAACAACTTACAACATTAAAAAACTAAACAGATACAAGAAACAACATAATAACAATAATACCAATAACAAATAAACTTTAAAACCATTTCAAATCATCACAAATTAAACACAGTGGTAAAATTTTGTGGATTTATTACAAAAAGGGAATATTTACGGACTATTTACAGATCAAGAAATAAATTCTGGATAAAATTGTTTCAGTGATTTTATGGGTAAAAAGGGTGAATAATGAAATATTGTCAGGTCTTAAATATGAGTTTATATTTTAGATTACCTTGGATGGAGAGGAGTGAAACCCAAAATCAGAATAAAAAGGTTTACTAATAATAAGAAAAATAAAAGTATCATTGAATGATGAGTTTAACTGTTATTAACCCAAAATAAATGTTAAATATTTTTGACAACCTTTATGAGCAAGGAAGGATCTGGAGATCCGACTGTTTGTAGAGTTTCTCCCACTAATATGCACGGTTGTTGACCCAGGCGAGGAGGGAGTGAGGAGGTTAAACAAATACACATTTAATCCATGCAATGATATGTGTACACATAATAAAAAACACAACAATGAAACAAAGAATAAGAATTTAGCTTTCATAAGTTTTGTGGTTTGTCAGAGTTCTGCTGAAAGTTAGGCACACTGATAAACTTCATACGGTCAGGGCCACCCATCAGATGAAAGATATTATTTTAGGGTCCAGACACCATGGAGATGAGATTAGGAATCTGTGAATGGCTGAAATTTACAACAGTGCCTGTAGTCTGTTTAAAGAAAAAGAAGAGTTCTCATGTGAGAGTGGAACAAATATCCATCCTGCGATGGCCGAAAAATGAATTCATGTTTGACTAGGTCAAAACGTAAATCAACACAGTCCATTCTCCTACACTCAGGAGGAATGTTTGATGGAGGCAGTCACTGAAGAGTCTGTCACAGTGATTTCGCAAAGAATTTATGCAAAGTTCAATAATCCAACAATGAATGGTGGTTCAACTCATCTTTAAATATAATGCGGAGTAATCGACTGTTATTGGAGGCAGCTGTGCTGGGTGCTGACAGAACCAGCACTGCAGAGGAACCGTTCTCTCATACTCACCCTGAAAAGCTATTCATTAGTGTAGAAACCGAGCAGAAAAACAGGAATCCTGTCATCAGCCAAAATTATATCAACAGCTTGATGTTCACTTGCTAATAGTTGTTTACACCAAAATTAAGGCTGAAGGTTCCATTTTATCCCTGTGTAAATTTGAGAAAATCTGCAATAAATTCAAACTTCAGCAGCCATGTCATTAAAGTTGTATATTCATCCCACCCAATGTCATGGTCGGTGGAGACGGAGACGAACCTAGAATGCAGACTCATTCTTAAAACGAAAAAACTAATTTATTAAACTTAAGAAAATAACCAAAAACAAAAGCTGACGTGGCAGCAAACGAAAACATAACACAAATCCAAGACAGGGCACGGCAAGGTAACAAGAAAACAGAGAAAGGCAAATAACAAACAATGAACCAACAGGGTGTGGGAGAAGTGACCAGGTTTTTAAAAACTGAGGGTGACGAGATAAGTGGAAAGGTGAATGGGGATAATGACAGACAGGTGGAGATGGGCGTGGCAAGGAAGGCAAAAGAGTGACAGGGGAGGAGTGAATACTGACAGCAACACAAACAGGAAAAACCAAACTGAAACAACAACTCAAAACAGCAACAAGATAATAAAGATAACAAACTGAAAACACCAAAACTTAAATCCTCACACCCAAGGGGAAAAGAGTTTAAAATTCATGCCAGTAATAGGTATATGGAAACTTCTGATCAAAACATTATCTATCATTACTCTAGAATTGATCTTCTGTATTCAGCAAAGGGAGGGAAAAAATAAATATATAAAAAATGTCATGGTCTGTTTTACATTAGACTGGTAAAACTAGAGTTGTAAAAACACTGGGATATTACACAGATTATATAGAACCAAAGATGTTTCCAACAAAACATCTATTAGTATTCATAACCTATTTGTCACAGCAACATAAACTAGCCATCTAAAAGTTTACAGCACTGCACAGCGATTCCCTCATGATACATTAATAGCTGTTAATTCGTGCTGGTGTCAGGGGTACCAATGTGTTTGTGATGTTTTATGAGCTCCTTATAAACTCTCCATTAATAAATAGACCTGCAGTATTGATGAACTATAAACATGCATCAGGAGGCTTGTTATGAATTTGAGTAGATGAGACCATAGCACAGTAGTCAAAAAATGTTGCAGAAAGAATAATACAGCCACACTAGTGACACAAATAATAATCACCAGAAAGTATTCTTTGAGTGGTTTGTCATGCTACATACAAAACAGAGATAAACCTTAGCTGTATTGTATTTCACCATAAACACCTAGTTTAAATACTAGTCATATATTAAACATGCACATATATATATATATATATATATATATATATATATATATATATATATATATATATATATATGTGTGTGTGTGTGTGTATGTGTGTGTGTGTGTGTGGTGGGGGGGGGCGCTGCTGCGGGTGTGTGTAAAAAAAAAAAAGTCTGTAAACGGTTAAATGACCATATTCAAACTCCTTCAACCCTATCAAGCAAAACTAAATGGTTTAACACCTTACTGCTTGAATGTATTTACAATTATATTAAAAAAAACAGTTATTTGTTTTTTTGGTGTCGAGCTGACTCTAAGTTAGGAACTAATTGCTAGTTTGAGTACAGCATAAACAGTAAATATAAGTTTAGATATTATGCAAATTAGATGCATTAGGCATGATAGTGTAGTATAGCTATGTATAGTAAACACATTTGTCCAGTCTTAGGTATGTAAATTTTATTGGTGCTGCTGTTTATATAGAACTTAGAAATTGAATCACAGCACGTGTCCGTCAATTATGGCTGTTCCTTCATCGCTGTAAGGATATGAGGTTTGCCTCAGCCCTGTGGGCAGCGCCACCAGCTCTTCCTCCACAGCTGAAGCAGATTCCACCTGATGAGCAGCACCTGCATATAAGCTTCCATAAGGTTCCAGATCTTCGCTGGAGCATCGCGCCTTACGGGTTAGAGTCTCAGCCTCTAGTTCGCAAATCCAAACTCATGGCTACGTTAACCGTCATTTTTTTGTACCTCTCCTGTCGCTTCAGGTTGTGCTGCCCTACTATATGGTTTACCTTTTGCTGCCTGGAACTTACATGTGAAACTTACCTGCTACTGGATTTCTGGACTCCTTCCTTCTCGGATTGCCTCAGGATTGCCTGCTTCGCTTCTGTGCCACGCCGCCTCCTCGAACCTGAAAGACAAAACAATTACTCACAGGATCATCTACTGCACAATCAACACTAACCCTGTACCCGAGACTCACCTGGCTCCTCCTTGCTGTTGCAGATCCTCCTGGTTGACCTTCAATGTATATTCTCACTTTGTAAATAAAACTATTTACCTTTTACTCTGCCTCCATGTCTGGTTTTCGGTGCCACTCATACGACGATTGCTGTCAGCGAGAAACAATTACTGTGTGACATTTACCAATCCCACGGAGAATAGTTGTTCAATTCAGCCCTAAGTATAAGTTGGAGTAATCAGTAGTGTTTGTTGATATCTGTGCCAGTTGCTGTCAGGGGAGCAGTGCTGCCCAGAAACCACCCTCTCATCCTCACCCTGTAATGGAATGGTTAATGAAGAGAAAACAGAAAGGAAACAACAGGAATCCTGACACAAATACTACTTAAAAGGAAAGCATAACATCTGCTGCATTCAATTTAAAGTTTTTAAACAAAAATCTTGTGTGATCTGTTAGTGCTTAGAGTATGAGTTGGGGATGCCTCTCACCTAGTACCACAACAAATCTAGCTCAATATGTCAAGTTGACTAAGCCATTCTTGTGTTTTCTAAGGCTGATTAGCTGTGACAGCCATGGGGTTGACTCCAAATGTTAAAAAGTTGCAGATGTACATTCAGTGATTATCAAAAGCTTCATCAAAATCAGTTCAGGGGTTCATGAGATATTTTGCTAATAGAGAAATGACTACAGACACTACCGACCATTTATGAAGGTGGATGAAAAGGAACCTGCAGAGCTTTTTGAATTGAATTAAAATTCCACATTTAAATTTGAGCAAACATTTAAAAAAGAAGAAAAAAAAATTTGTTTTTAATCTAGATTCAAAAATATTTTGAAAATATAAATCCATACCCAAAAGATGCAAGTTTAGTGAAATGGTTCCAAAAATTCTCAGCTGAAATTGAACTGTATTTGTCCAAGATTAAGATACAGTAATTGTAAACTTCGGAAGAAGTGAATATTTATAAGAAACACTGAAGAAATACAAAAAAAGTTTATTTGCATCTGAAGAGTGTACAACAATTTTGGTGCAACAAAATGTTGCTTTGAAGAATCAGTTACTAACTGAAATACAGCAATACTCATTTTTAACTGAGGTAATTCGTAGGTGCAGCCAACTGCTTTATTTTAAAGCCAGTCTATTGTTTCTGCACAGATGTCAGGTGATGCTGGTCTGTACTTCATCACAGTTCACATCTGCAAACAGCACAGTCAGAAAATAGGACTTTAATGACCCCTAATAGGCTTGAAGTCTGCATGTGAAATGCTGCCTGCGATAAAAATCCAATTCACTACATTTACTGAATATAGTTTTTAATAGCCATCTTCACGGCTTTGTTTTAAAGCCCTCAGGGTTTAATTTCAGGTATTTATGTGACACTATTAGCTTTATTTTACAATGTGAGAAAAGAAAAACTGTTTCCCTGGAGTATGTGCTGTTTGAATCAGTTCCATCTCCTCCAAAACCTTTAATGGCTTTTCTGCACATTTGAAATTGAACATCAAAACTTTAAGGTGAACGTTTGATTCCTAATTTAAAAAGTTATGTTTTTGTTCATGTTAGGCTATTGTTCTTTGATCTGATGTCATTATTGTTTGCTGCTGAAAGGCAAAAAGTAGGGGATAATGTTTTGACATGTCTGTGTTTGTGAGTTTGTGTGTCTGTATGCTAGCAAAATATCTCATTAACCACTAATCATATTTTATTAAAACTTGCAGAAAAATAATTGTATGTTATTAATCAGATAATCAGCTGTACATCTACAACTAATTAACTGGTCAACTGATAAACTGTTGGATTCAATTCAATTTCAGATAGCCATCACTGCCAACTGGCCATAGAAAAACACAAAAAACGGCTTATAACTCAGCCATTTTTTATAGATATCAAACGGAATTTTGTTCATTAGCAAGGACAACGCCTCGTAGATGTGGATTTAAAGATTTATAGAATTTAAGTGATGGGGAAGGGGGATGAGGGGATGAAGGGATGAAGGGATGGAGAGATGAATGGAGTAGATGAGGTCGGCTGAGGGTAATGCGAGAGGACTTGGAAAGTGAAGACTCAGCGTGGGGTCTTGTCTTCAGGACGCTGTGCAACTTTATTTTCTGGGCCCACTTAGGATCCTCCTGGTGAGACCTATGGCGGAGAGAGAAGCAAAAGGTGGATATTAATTTAAGAAAATAATATTATAAGGGGTATGTGGGGGGGTTCGGCCGGCAAAAGGTAACAGGCAGGGATGAAAAGCGAGCGAGGCATACATAGGTTACTTAGAGAATTAGAGGAGTGGTTTGGGGCGTGGCTCTGCTCTCGAACTTAAGTTAACAAATTAACTCCATTTCATTAGCAAGGACTACGCCACGTAGATGTGGATTTAAAGATTTAAAGATTGAAGTGATGGGGAAGGAGGGGAGGGGTGAGGGAAGGGAAGGGGGATGACGGGATGAAGGGATGAAGGGATGGAGGGATGAATGGAGTAGATGAGGTCGGCTGAGGGTAATGCGAGAGGGCTTGGAAAGTAAAAACTCTGCGTGGGGTCTTGTCTTCGGGACACTGTGTGACTTTATTTCCCGGGCCCGCTTAGGAGCCCGGGAAAAAAGAGTCTCACTTTAAATGGAACTGAGGAGGGAGTGAGCTTGGAATAAATCACTGAGGTTATTGCGAATGTATGAGCGGTCCGCTAGCGATGACCAGTGACCTAGGATTTGGATTGACTGATCGGAGATACCCTGACTAGATGCGGAGGAGGCTGCTCCTATGTGAAATGAATGAACGGAATAGTGATCCGGCGATGTATCTGACCTCAGTAGAACTTGCCGGAGATGACGAGAGAACCAGAAACGAGATGCTTGAGTAAGTCTGCGCATAAATTGCATAATTTTTGGGGAACGAGATCGGCCTTAACTGATTATTCTTACGACTGCCATGCTATCTGAGTGGACGAAAATAGACTTTTTTGTCCATTTAAGGCCCCAAAGGATTGCTGCAATGATGATGGGGTAAAGTTTGAAAAGTGCGGAAGACGGTGAGACTGAGATGTTCTGGAGAGACGTGAACTCTTGCGGCCACCTGTCTGCGAACCACTTGCCTCTGTAATAACCGCCGAAACCGATAGAAGAAGCTGCGTCTGTGTAAAGTTGGATGTCGTCGGGGTGAGTGAGAAGGTCATTATAAAAGAAAGAAATGCCGTTCCAAGATGAAGAAAATGATGCCAGAGACGCATTTCCATTTTGCAGGAATGACCGAGGACAAGGGAACCGAAAAGAGAAGGGATGCTGGCTGTTTTTGACAGAAGATGGGAAATGAAGGTTTTGCCCTGCGGAATGGTATGAATGGCGTAGTTCAGATGACGGAGAGGCGAAAGCAGTTGTTGTTTAGAACATCTATCGGTGATTAGGAAGTTTGACAGCAATAGAGTGATTTGATTAATTTTCTCGGACGGTAAGGACGCTTGGAAGGCTGAGGAATCAAGAGTGATGCCTAAGAACTCTAACGAAGTCCTGGGACCAATAGTTTTCTCTTCGGAAAGCGGGACGCCTAACTCTGAGAAAACTTTGGTTAGAGCGCACAGCCCGTGACGAGGAGGAGAAGATGGAGGGGTCATGATCAGGAAGTCGTCGAGAAAGTGGTATACGTAAGAGAGTTTGTAGTTATTGATAAGGATCCAACGTAGGGCTTCTGATAGGGAAGCCGAACATGAGGCGGACGGCGAAGTAAAAGGCTCCTTTCCAAATTAAGCCCAAGAAGCGCCAGAATTCGGGCCGGATGGGAAGAACTTTGAACGCGCTGGTAATATGGGAAATTCGCCCTGCCAGACGAATGAGTTTGATGGCACGATTAATGGTTGCGTATTAAATGGAGAAATCGGGAAATGGGATAATGCTGTTTATACTAGGAACGTGAGGCTGAGAGGAGCTGACGAATCTATAATTAACCTTTTCTTGCCTTTTCCATGTAGCGATGCCGATGGGACTGACGTGAAAAAACGGGAAAGCCCCCCCTTTCCCATTTTTTCACTTAGAAAAAGGACCTATCATGAACCCTTCTTTAACTTCTTTAGCTAAAAGAGAGTCGACTGTGTCGGGTCTGAGAGAGTGGCTTTGTGACATTGATATGTGGAGTCTGGAATAATGTCTATGGAAAACCGTGAGTGAAACTGTTTACAAGAAAGTTGACGAACTCCCTATGGGGGTGAAGTTTTAGAGCAGCAGTGAGGGCTTTCACCTGGACTGGAGTGGAGAGATGGCAGCCTGTTCAATCTGCAGAGGAGGTGGGATTGTGAGGGCAGGAGTATCTTGCATGGGCGCCGCCGCAAAAGGAATGGGCGTCCATCATCCTGCAGCTGGAACTTGAGCAGCTGAGATCATTAAAATTATTACATATCATCCTGCCTCCTTGGTACAGGATGAGGTGGCCCCTTTTGTCAATGCCTGTGTGAGTTAGGGATTTGACAGAAGGACAGGTGTTACGGGAGCTTGGGATAATACGAGGAGGGGCGGTGGAGGACAGACGATCGGAGATGAAAGAAAAACGGGATGATGGACGAACACGGAGAGGGATAATGGATGTACAGGCTGTGGCTGGATGGGATGGAGCTCCGCAAAGATTACAGGAAAGAGATGGCAAAAATGCGACAGTATAATTCGAAATCGAGGGAACCCCAGTACGTACCCTGATTTAATTGTTGTAAGCGACCTGCTGCTTGGTTAGCGAAGAGAATGTGGTATTGATAAAAACCGGTGCCCCCAAATCGGAGAGCCATGTCGAGAATTAAACAGACCCTCCAGGATTTCACGATGTTGCGATCGCCACTATTAACGCAAAATCAAGCAAACCCCCGCGAAATCGCAACTTTTTGCAACTTTGCCCAAAACACCGCAACTTTCCCGCTACTTTAACCCAATAACCCCAAATAACTCACGAAAAAGACATGCGACATGACGTCACATCCTGTTAACATCAGAATGCCGGGAGCATGCAGGAGCAGCGACCGAAGCAAAAATGTGCGCTAATGTATGGCGTTATTATTGTGCCACCAAGTTGAGCGCGCGTGCCACCAGGTTGAGCGCGCGTGCCACCAAGTTGAGCGCGCAGTGACACTGATTTGAGAGTACAGACCGCTCAACTCTGACAAACTGCTCGCGCTTGGCACTCTGCGCGCGCTCGGCTCTCTCAGTTGTCACCTGAAAGAAAATGATGCATTATCTCATAAGGGATAGCACTAACAAAGTAGCCCACTTTGGTTTGTTTTGAAGCAAGACGGGGGGATGGTGACCTCTGGTTGACCTAAAAAATCATTTTTAATATCTCAGAAACCAAAGCTGCACAAACGAAAATTTTAACGGCAGAAACGAAGCACTAACCACTCAGACTATTTGCTGTATTTTTTGACGTGTGTGGGGTGTTCACTAGTTAAAATAAATAAACACTTATAATAATAAACACAATACAGGAAACTGTCAACATTGTGGAAGAAGGGAGACAATAGAACATGTTATTTTAGAGTGTAGAAGGTATGAGAAAGGAAGGAGAATATTTTTGGAGGAACTTATGAAAAAAAAAGA
>NC_051451.1:4596988-4630290 GCF_001649575.2 Kryptolebias marmoratus | reverse complement strand
AGGAGAATACGATATTATATATTTTGAGCCACACTCCATAACCAGTAGGTGGCGGTAATGCAACCTTACTGTTTTTTGCCAACCGCCATAAAACTCTACAAAGAAGAAGACGAAGGAGGCCAGTCTGTGATTGGCTGGTGGCGTGGCTCATTTACATACAACTTTGGGTTGCGAGCGCAGAGAGAGCAGAGCGAGCGAGCGGTTTGTCAGAGCCAAGCGCGCGCAGAGTGCCGAGCGCGCGGAGAGAGCCGAGCGCGAGCAGTTTGTCAGAGTTGAGCGGTCTGTACTCTCAAATCAGTGTCACTGCGTGCTCAACCTGGTGGCACGCGCGCTCAACTTTGTGGCACAATAATAACGCCATACTAATGCTTCACATTTCAGCAAAGTGAAGTTAGTTTTAAGTTGGATATTGGATATTCGTGCTCCGCGGAGTTAGCAGCGTCTAGCTCACGGCTGACCCGAAACAGGAACGCTAATGTCGGCCAGCCGTCCCTAAGTGAACCACTGCGCGTGAGAGAAGGGGCCGGCAGTGAACAGCTGGCCGACATTAGCGTTTCTACCCAACTGAGTGGGGGGAAACTGTTTTGCACGTCCTGCAGTGTAATCACCGAACATAAACGCATTGACAAACACTTTGAGTCTGCGAAACATGTGAGGAGAGCTGCAGACGAGGGACAATCCCGAAATGGTCATGAATGTCAGTTTATAAGCTATCAAAGTTCTCAAATAAAGCACCTTTTGATAATGTCAATGTTTGTTGGTAATTATCTTACAAAACTAGTAATTATTTTTGGTTTATATATTAAAATTTATGTTTTATTTAATTGATTTTAGCAAAAAAAAATCGCAACTTATAGGAAAATGCCCCGTGAAATCAGGCATTTTAGCCCGCAACAATCACAAAAAAATGCCCATGAAATCCTGGAGGGACTGATTATAGAAAGATAGTCGTCTAGTTCGGATCTGCAATCTGGAAATACTGCGGAAATAGTGTCTTTGAACAAAGAAAATGCGAGGGCGCATTCGGTGGGCGTGAGGTCTTTGGAATGAGGACCTAGAGGATTGCTTAACTGCATGGTACCCTGGTTAGTGTGTAGTTCCCCAGTCTGGCTGAAACAAACAAGGGATGGCTGGAGAAGGAGTGCTAGATCTACGTAATTACTGTTTAGGATTTGCTGGCGTAACGACGGAGAGACAGGAGAGGGACGTTGAGCAGATGAGGAGGGCTGGACGGAAGGAGCTTACACACATTTCCCCATGTTGTCAACAAAACTGGATAAAAGCCATCATATTTTATCTTTTTTTCTGTTGCAGCATAAAGGAATCCCCCACCCATCTCTTTTTTACAATCTCTGACCTACTAACACTTCCAGTAACCATTCTGTGTAAAAGTTAATTTTGGTATGGCAGTCCTTGGTATTGTATCTTTTAAGACTCGAAAACATGATTTATGCAGAAATGAAACATGTTCCTTTATTTGTAAAATTTTTTGAAATGTGAAAAATGTTTTTATTTAGCTAATAAGAAATTAGTCAAATGGTTTAACAAATTTTATTACTCTTTCTTATTGCAGGAGAAAGTTCAGTGAGCAAGGTGACAGAACCTTTGAACAGGAAAAGATAACCTTCCATCTGTCCAGGCTCTGAAGGTTCCTCCAGTAGAATATCCAACAGAAGTTAAGAAGAACTTTAAGAGACAAGTCCAGTTAAAGAATCACTCTTAGATGCTGCGTCACCTTCCAATTTCAGTTGAAGAATTACAGACCTCTCAGGAGGCATAACCTTAAACCTCCTGGGTGACTTTTTGGACAAGTTGTTCACCTTAACTCATCCTCAGTGGACTCTCAGGTTCACCCAATCCTTCCCCATCCTAGTCAGGAACACTTACCTTGAATGGCATAAATTCAGGGGGATGGTCTACCCCAGTCCAGCTGTACCACAGTAAAGTACCTTAACATTTCTGCTAGTGGTAAGAAAAGCAATGTTTGGTCAGGGACGGTCTTTATCAAACTTCTCAGAAATAGTCCTAAGAATTCTGTTAAGAACAGACTTAAGTGTAAAAAAAATTCTTGGCTCAAAGCTGTGCCTAAAAGTAGGTTATCAAGCAGCAGATTCTCAGTTCAAGTGAAGTATAGGACTGAATATCAAGTGTCTGTCTCAGAGCTGATATACAATATTTTACTGTGCCACAAAGCTGATCCTGGATGATCTATTTAGAAAACCCCAGACAAGGACCAGTCACTAAATCAGATTTCATATTCAAAAATATTTTCAGAGAAATGTCAAGATAAAATTGTGAAAATGTTAAGATAAGTTCACATTCAACACAATAATTTTGTATGTATTGTTTTTTGTTGTTTTGTTTTTTTAAGAATGTCTGAAATAATGTAGTATATTCATGGAGTTCTGACCATTTATTTTGGTGACAAATTTGAAACTGGTGGTGGTTAACTGACTTGTGTATATAAATGCTAAATTGCAGCCATAGATTCTAAGAGGAAACCCAACTGAAGAGAGGCGGTAGCACTAACACTTGTTGAGTTAGTTGAAGAAAGAAAACATAAAAAGGAAAGTCCAGTCCCACCCTAAATAGTGCAAACAAGAAAAAAGTATGGGAGGACATATCAAGACTTTTGACTGCATCTCGTGTAACCTACATTTGGTCACCATCTGACTGTAAGAAAATAGTGTAATATTCTCTCCAAAAGCCTCACAGAAATATTTGCCTTAAAGTCCAACATTACACTCACTGATATGTATAGTTATATTTTAACTGATAATCTCACTCAAGCAGGGGACCCCCAGGCAAGCCAACTAGTGACACCTCCTCTTAAATAAATAGGAGAGTAAGAGTGATTCTTTACCTTGAGAGTTTTAATAACTTGCATTTATAGTCTGAAAGTAGGAGTAGATTTCAGAAATTCTCAAAACTTAAGACTAAAATTCCACTTTAAGAAGTTTGATAAATAAAGGCCCTGGTTACAAAACTTTAGGATGATGCAAATTGATAAACAAATGTTCACTTCTAATCTGATCCTTCCTCAAACTAATCTGACAATCTGGCAGAATTATCAATATTCTTTTGACCTAAATTCCAAAGTGTGATCCCTATTAAAATAGTCTAGACTGTCTACATTCTTGCATATGTAAATCCTAAAACTTAGATCCTATTTTCAAACATCCTGTTCAAAAGATTCTTTTTTTTACATAAAGTAATCATCAAAGTTTTCCTTCAGATCTGTGTCTTTGTTAAATTATTGTTGAGTTAATTTAGAGTAATCACTTCATAGCTCTGAGTATTATTTCCTAATTCTTAGTGTTAATAAAATTTTCTTGTGTTGATCTATTGTTTGTTGATTTTATTTTTTATTTAAAGAAACAGTTATAAAACATGATGCCCCTAAAATAGCAGAATCTGGTCTTTGAGCCTCTCTCAATGGTTGAATGTGTTAGATAAGAGTGTGAATAATCTCCACCATGGAAGACATTTGCAGATGCATTTTTAGCATTACAGATGGAACAGGAAAACATGTTTGACGTATGCATTATCATCAAATGTCAGAAAATTAGTCTGACATTTGGGTTTTTTCTTGTCATCATTATTTGCCTGACTCATCCATTAGCTGGGCTGTTTGTCCTCCAGCTTTAATACAGAGTTGTGTTTTATGTGAATGCAGAATGAGAACATTCTTCAAGAATGTAGCTGGTTGGAGAAGTGGACATAAATGCCACTTCTTACATTTGAGTTTTAAAGAATGTTTATGAGATGAGAAGTTTTAATTACCATTTCTATTGGAAACAAATATGTGCCTCAGTTCACAGTGGCTTGTACAACCCCATTTACATTGATGTTGGGACATTGTGTAAAACATCAATAAAAAAAAACAATATGATGATTTACAAATCCTTGTCAACCTTTAATCAATTGAATACACTACAAAGAAAATATATTTAATGTTCTAAGATAAACTTTGTTTTTTTGCAAATATTCACTCATTTTAAATTTGATGCCTTCAACAGGTTCCAAAAAAGCTGGGACAGGGGCAACAAAAGACTGGGAAAGTTGAGGAATGCTCAAAAAACACCTGTTTGGAGCATTCCACAGGCGAACAGGTTAATTAGAAACAGGTGAGTGCCATGATTGGATAAAAATGGAACTGCCACATAAGGTTCAGTTGTTCACAAGCAAGGATGTGGTGAGGTTCACCACTTTTGTGAACAACTGCATGAACAAATAGTCCAACAGTTTAAGAACAATGTTTCTCAATGTACAATTGCAAGGAATTCAGGGATTTCATTATCTGTAGTCCATGATATAATCAAAAGATTCAGAGAATCTGGACAAATCTCTGCAAGTAAGCGGCAAGACTGAAAACCAATACTGAATGCTCACAACCTTCGACGCCTCAGGCAGCACTAAATTAAAACTGACATCATTCTGTAACGGATATGACCACATGGGTTCAGGAACACTTCAGAAAAACATGTCAGTAAACACAGTGCATTGACAATTCTACTTGTGCAAGTCAAAACTCCACCATGCAAAGCGAAAGCCATATATCAACTACACTCAGAACACTTTTCTGAACCTGAGCTCATCTGAGATGGGCTGACACAAAGTGGGAAAGTGTCCTGTGGTCTGACGAGTCCACATTTTAAATTGTTTTTGGAAATCATGGGTGTTGTGTCCTCTGGGCCAAAGAGGAAAAGAACTATCTGGATTGTTATCAGCGCAAACTTCAAAAGTCAATGCCATGTTAGTACCCATGGCATGGGTAACTCAAACATCAGTAAAGGCACCATTAAGGTACATGCAGGTTTTGGAGCAATGTTTGTTGCCATCCAAGCAACATATTTTTCAGGGATGTCCCTGCTTATTTCAGCAAGACAATGCCAAGCCATATTCTGCATGTTTTACAACACCTTGGCTTCGTAGTAAAAGAGTGCAGGTACTAGACTGTTCTTTCACTTCCTTGATGTCACAACTATGAATGCCTGGCTCCTTTATAGAATGTCTGGAAATGAAGTGAAGGATCTGCTACACTTCAAGGCATCAATAGCTCATGCTCTCATCAACGCAGTATCCGTGAAGATACACACCAGAGGCAGACCCAGTGCCACTCCACCACCGGCAAAACGGAGAGCATTGTCTAAGGCCCCCCCCTAAGATCCGGTATGCCCCCAGAAACCACTGACCCCAGCTCAAGAAAGCAAAAAACGCCAGTAGAAGCCAAGATGCTGCGTGCACATGAAGAACCAAGTACATTTTCATGCAGTGTCTTGTAGCTTTGTGACCCGGATGCTTTGGCAACTATCATAGAAAATAGTCTCAGAAATGAGCAACAAGCATGATTTGACAGGAAATATGATATATGCTATAAGATACTATAAGAGAATATGCTTAGTTCAGAGTCCTAACAATTCAGAGACTTGACAATAATACAGTATGATAAACACCAGTTGCAGTCAGGATTCTATGAGGATCTACAGTTCAAAGACTGTTACTTGTGTCACACTATCCTTCTCAGTTCAGAGAGAATATATCTTTATTTTGCAACTTTGTTTTACATCCTGTGGTGGCAAGGTTTTTATAAGATAGCACCTGACAATGAAATGTCTGAATTTCAAGTCTTGACTATGTTCTGTCTAAATTCCACAGCCTCTGATGTTTTCACCAAATGACCCTGTTACTCTTCACTGAAACCAGACTGACCTTGCTTCCTGTCTCATCTTCACCTACCAACATTCTAATATCTTAGATATAAGCTCTTGTGTGGACTCTGGAGGTAGAGCTTGATTCGGAGCTTCCCATTCGGACCTCAGACTCTGATGTTAATTCTTAATTGTCTTTAAGGCTCTCTGTATGTTGTGCATTATACATAAATAAACCTATTTGAGTGATTTCATCTAACAGTGCCTGGAAATTGATTTTCTTCTACAACAATCCCTAAAGATAAATAAAAAAGCATAGTGAAAAAAAAAGTTTTATGTTTATGTTAACTTTTATGTTTATCAATAAAGCTCAAATAGAGAGCCTACAGAGTAGTGGAGGAACCACCATTCCAACAGAATACCATATTATAACTGTATATCTAAATTTCAACTATACCTATATAACTACTATGTTATTACATTGATGTTTTTTTACAGTACAAAATGCATAGAATAAAGATCAATTTTTTTTTCAAGCCTTGTTTTACATTCCTAAGGATGTATAAAAATCCTGATTGAGTTTATCATAATTCATGCTCGAGACAGTTAAAAAAAAAAATTAGATAATATTTTGAGAAACCAAAGCTTTTTTTCAAGTTAACAATATAAAACTAGCTTGGTCATCTTGAGATAACGAGATAGTTAACTCGCAATACAAAAACAAAACAAAACAAACAAACAAACAAAAAAAACCCCATCAAAAATAATAACAGCAGAAGTGTTTTTGGATGAAGTAATTTCTCCCAGGTGTCTCTGGACTATTGTTTTCTTTCTTCTTATTTGCCTTCTCTGAGTAAACAAATTATACACATAAAGCACACTGAGTGAAGTAGCATTTTTTAATTATAACTTTTGTACAATAAATTTTACATTTTCACAAGCTATGAAGTTAATGATGCTGGACAGCTTGGGAAAGTCTGCATCTCCAAGAATAAAAGTTATTACTTGTCAGTTTAAACAACAGATGGGTTGGTGAAGGACAGGAAATAATTTTTACCTTCTTTACTCTTAAAGTTACGCCAGCTTTAAAACTCATCTTAAAAAAAGAAAGATAAAAAACAACATTTGTTACTCTCATAACTCAGTATTTGTGAGGGTACAACACTGGGATTTAATTATAAATAATCAGCTATATAATAAATAATTCTGAGCATTGTTGCTGGGTGAAGCCATGCAGAACTTTTTTTTTTTTTCTGAAACTTAGACTCCCACAATGAAAGTTCTAATTTTTATCTCCCCATACCCACCTAACTCTGATCAATATGACAGAGATCTTTAAAGGCATATACAATATATATATTTGCCTTTAAACATTTATTTATCCTAATTATTACCATGCAAAGAGTTTTCTTTTTTGGCTCATTTTCTGTTTATTGTCATCACAATAATTTCAGTAGTGAACCCTAAATAATTCTGATAACAGCTCTGAGCATCATAAAAAAATAGCAGGTCCACTTCATTCACTTCAACTTAACAAAACAAAAAACAAATTAAGAAAAAAAAAAAGAAAAGAAAAATAAGTGTAGATTTTAGAAAAACAAAAACAATCCCAGCCCACTTTAGGATTTTTTATAAATGGGGTTATGGTACAACAATATGCTTTTTAAATACAATAGGAGTGTTACACTGATATCCTCTTTCTCAGATGCAAATATAGTTCATAATCATGTACATAGAAGGAGAAATATACATCTTAGTTATTGTAAAAAAGACACACATTTGTAGCTTAATGTACTCTAAGCCAGAGGTCCCCAAATCCCCGGGCCGTGGACCGGTACCGGTCCGTGGGTCATTTGGTACTGGGCTGCACAGAAAGAATAATTAACTTACAGTATTCCTGTTTTGTTTTGTTTTTAATTTACAGAGTCTGAACAACATTTATTTTGAAAACTGACCGGATTCTCTCCACTCCATCCGTCTATGACTCACTCTTAATGCATGTCTAAACGCTTATCGAGGTCACGTGATATGTTACCACTAAAAACAAACCCACAAGCAGCAAGATGAGTAAAAAACAAACATCTCTGGAAGCCCTAAATGGGACCGTCTCATTACTGGGAAACAGGTACAGAACTCTCACTGATTCACTTTATATTTGTCGCACATCTTATTTTAAAGAGCATGTATAAACATTGCCATATTGACCAGAGAACATTAGGGGGAGGAGAGGGGGTTATTCATGTTGATAACTCAATACCAGGACGTAACTAACAAAGTTGCGAGTTCATGTTGGATTCACGTTTATTATGTTTTAAAAAATACCCCCATTTTCATGTTGGTCGTATCATTTTATTTTTTGTATTTATCCGCCACACCTTCAAAGGCCATACTTTTAATATACTGTCTGATAATGAACCAGTCAGTGGAGCTAAAAAGGTTGGGGACCACTGCTCTAATCTGTATCTGAATGTCAAAATAGCTCACAATGCTATGTAATAGAATATCAGATATTTATTTGTCCAATGTCAACCAAGTACATACAGTGCATATACCATGTTTACGCTTGTAACATCAAAGTTCTACTGTACATCAGTTGTAGTTTCAGAAGCTAGATAAACCTAAGCAGCGAGTTTTAAATGCTCCTGTTTATGTTCAAACACTGGAAATGATAAGTTGAACATGCCACAGTGACATAAATAGCCTGGTATAAAAGTTATATAGATATTTGTTTGGGGAATCAAAATCCATATATGTCCAACTAAAAACTGTTAGGTGTTCTTCTGTCTCTGAAAATGTAATGATTATGATGACTTTTCATTCTGGATCACAAAGAAAACACTGACACAAATCCACGAGTTACACATTTTAAAAAGAACAGTATTTGCTGAACACCTGCCTGAAACCGTTTCAGTGTAGCAGCTGTCATTGAGGACTAAACTATCTAAATTTGTTGGAATGTGTGGAATAGGCAGGGCAGAATGATCATTCATCTAAAAGATTACTATTTTACTTCATTAATAATATGTGATATCTTAATTTTACAAGCCTTTGCACAACAAGTTTTAGATTTTATCATTTTTAAATCCAACATCCAACAAGACATTGCTATGCAACAGAAACTTCAACAGTGAGACTGATGTGCTTTAATAATCTAATATATTTATTTCAGTACAAGACATAAGTGAGCCATCAAGCTGTTGAGCTGTCAGGACGAGATGTTGTAGCAGACAAACTTTGAATAGTAAAATTTTAATCCCATGCTTGTATTTTAAAACAAAAACAGAGGTCCAAATAAATGGCCAAGTTGTATTTTAACTATAACTCAAATTTTGTCTGAATGGAAATGTCTTGTAAAGCTACTGTTATATGAAAAAGGCCTTACATGGAGCTTCTCCATAGGTCCAACAAATTAATTTTCCTGTAAACAGCATGTTTTGTGATTCAGCGTTTGATGTGTTCCATGTAGTTATCAAATATGTTAATAAAAAATGTCTAACACATCAAGAACTCATGACATGTGAATTGCCAGCAGATAATTAAAAAAGAAGTGTTGCAAAGACCAGCTCCACCTGTATAAATTTAATTTTATTATATAATCAATAATTCCTTTAACAAAATCTCATCAAACAAGGCCTGAGACATGTTCTTCCTGTCTCAGTGTGATTTATGTAACAACTAAGGTGGCATGGAGGAAGAACGCAACCTGCAGTAGCCTTTCACTTTCTCTGAATGGCATTTATTTGGCCTCCATCTCTAATGTAAAGAACCTTGGTGTAATTTTTGATCAAGTTATGTCTTTTAACACCCACATTAAAAATGTTTCCGGGATCGCTTTCCTCCACCTATGTAATATCATTAAAAATCGAAACATCGTCTCAAAATCATGCAAAAAACTGATCCATGCATTTATCACGTCTAGGCTGGACTATTGTAATTCTTTACTATCCGAATGTCCAAAAACTTCTTTAAAAAGTCTTCAGTTGACCCAAAATGCTGCTGCTAGCTTTTTGATGAAAGTTAGAAGGAGAGATCATATTTCTCCACTTTTAGCTTCTCTCCATTGGCTCCCTGTCAAATTCAGAATAGATTTTAAAATCTTATTCTAACATACAAAGCTATCAGTAACCAAGCTCCTATTGTTTCATATTTTCCTAACAGAGCACTTTGCTCTCAAACCACAGGTTTACTTGTGGTTCCTCAAATTTTTAAAAGCAGAATGGGAGGCAGAGCTTTCAGTTATCAGGCTCCTTTCTTGTGGAACCAACTTCCAGATTCTGTCCATGAGGCTGACACCCTGTCTTCTTTTAAGTCTAGGCTTAAGACTTTCTTCTTCAATAAATCCTATTGTTAAGGTTGGCATGGGTTTTCTGAGCTATCCCTTAGTTATGCTGCTACAGGCTTAGACTGCTGGAGGACAAATGACCACATTTCTTCACTCTGTTGCTGTCTTTACTTGCTCTACTGTAATTATTATATCATTGACATTTCATTTTTCTTCAAATAGAAACTACACCAGGACCAGTCATTCTGCGTTTGTCTCTCTTTCCTGTCCTCTCAAATCCCAGGCGGCTGAAGTATATGGCTACTTGTCCTGAGCCTGAGCCTAGTTCAGCTGGAGGTTTCTTCCTTTGGGTGTTTTGTGTTATTTTATTGTTCTTCTGTATTTGATTTTTCATGTGACCCTTGTGTTAAGTTTGTTTCTTGTGTTTTCATGTTAGCATTTATTTATGTATAGTTTTGCTCCATGTGTTCCCTGCGTTGTAGATTATGGTATTGTCTTGTTACTTGTGTTCCCTGTGCCACTATTCACCTGTCCTTAGATCAGTAGTTTTCCAGTCTACCTGCCAAACCCATCTGCACTTGTCACTATTTGGTATTCACTTACCTGTTTTCACTTCTTCGTCAGCCCAGCCTTTATACAGTATTCAGTTATTTTTTTAATCATATCCTCACTGGTTCATTGTTGTTTTGATGTTTGTTCTCACCACAGTCAAGGCTTCTTATTGTGTCTCCCTCCTGTTTCCTGTGATCTGCATTAAGTAAGTTCCATTGTTTGGTGCCACATTACCCTTTTCTTTTTTTTTTATTATAATAAATCAGTTTTACTTTTGAGAACATGAGTCTACACTCTGGGTTCCTTTCCCTCAATTGTGACATTAATTGTCTTTTATAATGTATGGGAATGTTTGTGTACAGTGCCCTGAGATGGCTTTTAATGTGACACAGTGATATGTAAATAAACCAAATTGAACTGAATTGAGTAGGAATGAAGGGAGCAGTGCAAGCCCTGATCTGAACAATGGTGCTGCTCTGCTGAATTTATTTGTGTAAACACACATCATTGCAGGATGTATGCTGGCTCCAATGAGGGCTGCAGATGGACTTTGTAACTATATTGTGGAACAATATTTTTAAGTTTCAGCTTTCAGGGTTTTCTAAAGAACACTGATCTTAGGAAAGATTTAAAGGGCCAGTAATATTGTAATCAGTCATCACCTTGAAAGGTGTTTTTTTCTATTAAGGTATCTGGTGAACCACAGAACAGATTTAAATTTAATTCTTTTTTTTTTTTTTTTTTTACAGCTGTTTCCTTTTTAGAGTTAACCAGATTTTACATGGCTGCCACAGCTCACTGACCTCGACAGACAAAATTTGCTTTAATTTTCAATGGGATCTGGTGTAAAAATATACCACTACCAAAATCAGAGCACAGTATTTCCAACCAAGACTAATAAAAGCATACATACATATGAACCTGGAGTGTGCAACACTTTGCTTGTTTGTTTTAGTAATCAAATATTGTACTAAAATTTCTACTAAGCAGTTAGCATCAATGTTTCTAATTAGACAGTTATATACAACTGATCAGTCCTGCCAGGCTTTTATAGGAAATCTGTATGTACTTTGGTGAAGCACAGAGTTTGACAGTATTGTTCTGTGAAAAGCTAGAAGGGTTTAGAAAATAGTCAATTAGAAAATGCTAGGATAGTTTTGGGAATGCTCTGAGCTTTGCAGTGATTAAAGAACAGACTTTTTCAATGTGTTCTGCAACTATAAGCCTATTTGTCCATTGACTCTTTATTTTTTTAGGGTTTAAAGCAGTGATTTTTATCACATTTAAACAGAAAATTATCATTCATGTGCTTTATTGTCACCTTGCATAAAACAAACAAACAAAAGAAACATGGCATGGAAAATTAGAGGAATGTGCAGTCACAGATTACTGGATTTAGCCATCCACAGCAGCACACCTGCCTGTGATCAGTGTGTAAAATGAGGCAGAAAGACTGAGAGCAGAAAGCAAGGCGTGGTTTGTATGTGTTTTTCTTCTTTTTGTCTGAGTATATGAAGTGTGCAGTATTTGCTTGTAAAACTTTGCAATATGTGCTTATGCCAGTGGCCATTTGTGTTCAGTGTGAGCTCCAGTAAAGACAGTTTGGGCAAAAATGTTGCAACTTCTTTGATGTTTTAAATCTTCCTTCTAAATTTAGAAGCTTTTGCTTAGCATGAAGTGTGCATGTGGACCTTTGAATCAGTTCACAGAAAATTATTGAATATTATTATTGAAACACACACATCACATAGGAATAACACCAAAAAGGCTGCCCAAGTAATAATATGTAGCCTTTACTGAACTGTGACTTTTAAGCAACAAATCCCACCAATTGCCTCAACACACAAACAGACAGGTGGAAAAATGACTCTGAAAGTTGATGATAATTTACATTATGTTCCAGGAGTCTCCACTTGTGGTTTTGTGGACTGTAGTCCTCAATGTGATTCATAAAATCTGCTCACAAAAGCAGCATACATAAAGGATTAAAATCTCTTTCTTTTCAGTGTGACCAGACATCTAAAATTGTTTTATCGTATGGAATAAAATCACTAATATGCTGCAATGCAAAACCAACAAACAAAAAAAAAACCTAACTTCCAAAAAATAATTCCTAAAAAAATAGTTAGAAAAAAGGAAACCTATGGGAACAAGTAGCATTGAAAATAACAGGATATAGTTTCTTATTTTGCCTTTCATTTATACAAATGTGAGTTTTTTAGTCCATAGTATTCTGGTGCTTTGAAGCAACAAGGCTACAAGGAGCCTACTGAAGTGAAGTTGCAGTACCACAGCCAGAGCAGTGGGGGCAGCAGGAAGGTGAAGCCAGCAAGTTGTCTGCAGACACCCGAGTCTCTTAGGATGGCATTGGATGCACTTGGATCATCAATCTTAGGAGCCTGAGGATCCGACTGAGAAGATGGGAAGGAAAAAAAAGAAGAATAGGTAACTTACATTTCTAGATGTTGAAGTACTCATAATTTTTTTTTTTTTTTTTTTTTTTTTGCTTTACAGTAACACATTTACAAGGCTCATGAGGCAAAAAAAATAAATTCTTTAGGGGCAGCTCATCAAACCCACTTGTGAACCAGATTCCCAGATAAATTAAATCCTCTGTGTCAGCCTCAGGTGGAGGAGTGTAAGTATCGGGAAGTCTTGTTTACAATTGATGGTATAATGGAAAAAGAAATGCATTCACAGATAAGGGACTTGTCTGCAGTTATGAGGGCATTTGTCCATTTTGTTGTGGTGATGAAGGAGCTGACCCGTAAAGGCAAAGCTCTCAATTACCTGGTTCATATACATTCCAACCCTCACCTATGGTCATGAAATGTGACAATACAAGCGTCTGAAATGAGCTTCCTACATAAAGTTGTTGGGTTCAGCCTTAGAGATAGGATCAGGAGCTCTATTACTTAGAGGAGAACTGGGAGTAGAGCCACTGCTCCTTTGGATAAAACAAACAAACTGTCATTTGAGGTGGTTTGAGGCATTTGATTAGGGTGTCTCCTGGGAAATGCCCTTTGGGTTTTTTTTATGCATGTTCCACTGGGAGAAGACACTGAAAGGATTATATATCCTCTCTGCTTTGGGATTGCCTTGTGATTCCCCAGAAAGAGGTAAAGAGTATTTCTGGATGTTTGAGTTTCCCTCCAAAACCTGTTGCCTCTGCAACCACAGACCATGGATAAGTGCTAGAAAAATGGATGGATGGATGGATAAATAGATGGACAAGGGGCAGCCCTGGTGCAGTTTAACCTGCACCGGGAAGGAGTTGTGCCAAGGATGTAGACACAGCTCTCACTTTGGTTATACAGGGAGTGGCTGGACCGTAAAGGCAACCCTGGTACCCCATACTCCTGCAGAAGCCCCAACAATGCTTCAGGGAACACGGTCATAAGCCTTCTACACATCCACAAAACATATTTGGAGTAAAGAAGATATTCTAACTTATGTTTTGCTTTTTTTTTTATAAACTTCAATAAATTCATTTATCACACAGGAAAATCATCTAAATATTTTTATATAACAATAACAGTACTGTGAAAAACAAAACAAAACAAAAAATACAGTTGTGTGTGAGCAGACATTTAAATTTTCATGTGTGTCATTAAATTAATGTTTTTTGTTTTTGTTTTTTTTCTTTGGCACCTCTCTTTGGTTTACTTATGAAGCTTCAAGCTAACGGCTGGGTCATCTCCCCTAGACCTGGTTCTGCCTCAACTAAATGTCAGTCCACTGCATAACAGTGCCTTATTATTGCACAATGACATTTACAGTGAACTTTAAAAGCCAAGAGATAAGCAACAAACCCATTTCAGCCTCAAAGGAACTACAAAGACTAGGAGTTTACAGAGAAGGCAGGACAGATTGCTGTGGCAATCATCATCAGACAGAGGTTAAAGACTTCCAACCATGAGGTCAAATTAGACCATGTGATGATTTGATCACTGATCCAATTGCTTTGTGGTCTGAAATAAAATTGTTTTCAGATGGAGAAAAAGAAAAAAAAGTTTAAAGCTGTCATTTCCCAAAACAAGTAAATGTGTAGTTCTTAAAGGCTAAGACATTTTTATAAAATTTAAAACTAAACTTTTATTAAAGCTAGAAAAAAAAGTGAAAACAGAGACTTGAAATAGGCTTAAAATCTGTCAACAATATTTCTTTTCCAGCTTTTACTTTTAGTGAGAGAAAGGAAGGGCTTGTCCCATCCAATGGAGAATTATGCAGTGGAGAATTGAATTTCAGTATTCCTTAAAATTTGTAAACATTTTAAACCTTATTTTTCATATTGAAACATGGAAGACTATGATATTATGACTTTTCAGTTTTCATTTTAAAGTTCTGGACTTAAACTGTGTGTGGTCTCTGATATTGAATGCTAGCTTGTGTAACTTGTGTCCTAAATACAAATAATACGTCAAAACCCCTAAATTATTTGTATTTTGGTAAAAAGATACACTGCCTGGCCAAAAAAAAAAGTTTACCTGAGCAAACAGGTACGAGCCTCCTATTGGATAATTACTACAAGGGCGATTTTGTTTCAGCTGGCAACAAGTTATTTAACCCCAGTTGGTGCAATGAGTTGCTTCTCATTTCTTAAACAACCATGTTGAAAGACACATCCTGTGGTTACGGAAAAGATGTCAGTCAGTTTGAGAAGGGTCAAATCATTGGCATGCATCAAGCAGAGAAAACATCTAAGGAGATTGCAGAAACTACTAAAATTGGGTTAAGAACTGTCCAACGCATTATTAAAAACTGGAAAGAGAATGGGGACCCATCATCTTTGAGGAAGAAATGTGGCCAGAAAAAAATCCCGAATGATCTTGATCAGCGATCACTTAAATGTTTGGTGAAATGAAATCAAAGAAAAACAACAGTAGAACTCCAGGCTACGTTTAACAGTGAAAGTAAGAGCATTTCCACACGCACAGTGAGAAGGAAACTCAAGGGATTGGGACTGAACAGCTGTGTAGCCTTAAGAAAACCACTAGTCAGTGAGGCTAACCAGGAAAAATGGCTTCAGTTTGCTAGGGAGCATAAAGATTGGACTCTGGAGCAATGGAAGAGGGTCATGTGGTCTGATGAGTCCGGATTTACCCTGTTCCAGAGTGATGGGAGCATCAGGGTAAGAAGAGAGGCAGATGAAGTGTTGCCTACTGTCCAAGCCTGTGGGGGCAGTGCTTTGATCTGGGGTTGCTGCAGTTGGTCAGGTCTAGGTTCAGCAACAGGATGAGCTCAAAGAATGAGGTCAGCTGACTACCTGAATATACTGAAGGACCAGATTATTCCATCAATGGATTTTTTCTTCCCTGATTTCATGAGCATATTCCAAGATGACAATGCCAGGATTCATCAGGCTCGATTTGTAAAAAAATAGTAGTTCAGGGAGAATGAGACATCATTTTCACACATGGATTGGCCACCACAGAGTCCAGACCTTAACCCCATTGAAAATCTTTGGGATGTGCTGGAGAAGGCTTTGCACAGCAGTCAGACTCTACCATCATCAATGCAAGATCTTGGTGAAAAATGAATGCAACACTGGATAGAAATGAATCTTGTGATATTGCAGAAGCTTACTGAAACAATGCCACAGCGAATGTGTGCCATAATCAAAGCTAAAGTCCAACAAAATATTAGAGTGTGTAACCTTTTGTTTTTGGTGGCGACTTTTTTTTTTTGGCCAAGAAGTGTATAAAAAAGCTATAAAGTGAGTTGTGTTTTAATAGCACCAGTTGTTAAAGTTACTTAAAATTGTGTTTTACTGTGGGATAATTTATCAGATTATTGTCAAGTTGATATTTGTCGTCTGTGATCAGAGCAGTAGAAAGCAGATAAAATAATTAGTTTCAAAATTGTTTATAAATAGTTAGAAAAACTCAGGATTAAACAAATGAGGTTTTGGTGTCTGATTATTACTTTTACTTTTCTATATATATTTTTTTATTAGTTGAAAAGAATGTTAAACTAGGTTGAGTATTGATTCATATTTTTTATAATATGCTAAGATAAAGAGAGTAGATGACAACAGTTTCATTACATTTATCATCAAATTATTCTGTTTTCTGCCTTCATGAACAGATCTCAAAAAAATATTGTATTAGATTAGGAGCTCTCTGTTTGGCATGTTTAACCTGTTTGGATGTAGAAGTTCAGCTCTTGTTTGTTGAGAGTCTGTTTTGTTGATAGCGTGGGTCTAGAATATCAGCATGTGACCAAAATCTCTTGTGTGAGTCAGGCAAACAAGACCTTAACAATTCACTGGTGGGAGGGGAGTGAGATTAATCTGTATGTGATTTAGCTTGCATTAACAGAGCTCGGAACTCTACATTTTCTAGTTATGAATTCAAAAAACTCCCCCCGATGGGAAGTGACTTTTTTAATACAAAAGGATGAGAAAGTATATTAAAAAGTGCAAAACACCCCTTAAACAAAACAAAAAAAAATGCACCACTTACCGAACAGACATCAACAGTTGAGTTTGAATTGAACTTATGAGCCTGCAATTAAAAGAGAGAAAAAACAGAGTCAAAATAAGTCTTCTGTGATCAACTGTGAATATAATAATGATATTTCACTGTTGTTTTTTACAGTATCAGGATTGCAGCACAACACAGTGTGATTGAACATGGACTGCAAAATTTTAACAATTAGCAGTAATTTCATCTACCATAAAACACATATGCCAGTGTAGCAGGGCCCCTTAGAAGAGATTGTGACTTACATCTGGAAGTGTACACAGCCTGGAAATAACTTATCCAAATTCCTAGTGGTTTAAGAGGTTTATGATATTTACCCATCAGGAATAATAAAAACATAAGCTGTTTGTATAGGCTTCCAATAAATTGAGATTATTTTGAGATCAACATTATGTGTATATGTTTGTGACTCTTACTATTTGGTTTTTGATTAATAGTTTATTTGGAGGAAGTTTAATGAAGTCCACTATTTTGATTCAAACTGCTGCATGAGTAATAAAGAACACAATTTGGACTACTTTGGAGTTTATCATTTAAAGGTGCACCATAGTCCTCAGCTCCAAAATAAAATAAAAAAATGCAGTTGGTTCAGGAGCATGAAAGATTTGCTTTCTCAGGTTTAGTCTTAAAATATTATCTGAAAGATTTTCTCAGTATTTCAGCTTAATTCTGAAAATACTACTTCAACTTTAATTGTGAAATTCTAAAACAATCAAAATTATTTTTGTCCTCGTTTATTTTTTTACTTAAGTGGCCCTAATATGTCGTAGTAAAGGAGCCATGGTAAAGGAAATAGTTTATCTGAACACAAAACATAACATCACTGTTCAAACACCGTGACTACTGTTTGAATTTAAAATCTTTTGATAGTTACACTTAGAGGGAGTGACTGAGGACAAAGAGATGATAAAAATTAAACATTTCACTTAGGATTTATCATTCAGTGGTTTTAACATCCTCAAACACACCCTCTTTGATTCTCAGGACACACATACATTTTAACAGGGTTGAAGTAAGTTTAGCGATTATTCTGTGATGAAAACCAATGCTCCATCCATCCATCCATTGTCTTCCGCTTATCCGGGGTCGGATCGCGGGGGCAGCAGCCTAAGCAGGGAGACCCAGACTTCCCTCTCCCCAGCCACTTGGGCCAGCTCCTCCGGGGGAATCCCAAGGCGTTCCCAGGCCAGCCGAGAAACATAGTCCCTCCAGCGCGTCCTGGGTCTTCCTCTGGGCCTCCTCCCGGTGGGACGTGCCCAGAACACCTCACCAGGGAGGCGTCCAGGAGGCATCCTCACCAGATGCCCGAGCCACCTCAACTGGCTCCTCTCGACGTGGAGGAGCAGCGGCTCTACTCTGAGTCCCTCCTGGATGATTGAGCTTTTCACCCTATCTCTAAGGGAGAGCCCAGACACCCTGCGGAGGAAACTCATTTCAGCCGCTTGTATTCGCGATCTCGTTCTTTCGGTCACTACCCAAAGCTCGCGACCATAGATGAGGGTAGGAACGTAGATCGACCGGTAAATCGAGAGCTTCGCTTTTTGACTCAGCTCTCTCTTCACCACGACAGATCGGTACAGCGCCCGCTTCACTGCAGACGCTGCACCAATCCGCCTGTCGATCTCCCGCTCCATTTTTTCCCTCATTCGTGAACAAGACCCCGAGATACTTAAACTCCTCCACTTGGGGCAGGACATCTTCCCCGACCCGGAGAAGGCACTCTACCCTTGGAGTCTTCACACTAATACATTTATATGTGCCTTATACATAACTTGCAAAATATAATAATCAACCAACTCATAGAATTTTAATAATCTCAGTTGATGAAATAATGTATTTGATGGGTGATAGTAATGTTTGTCTTGTGATAATTCTTATGGCTGTTCTCTGTAAAACAAAAATAGGATTTGGAATTGTTTTACATGCATTCCCCCAGACTCCTTTTGGCTGAATCTGATTCAAAAAGACCTACTGCTGTAAAATAGATTGTTTATATAAAACAGACATTTAGATCTATGAAATACAACAACCACTTGGGGGTGGTTACCTGTTCAATCTGTAACCATTTTTTCTTGAGATTAGATATATTTTAACACACATATATGGCTTTAATTGTCATTTGTGATGGAACGCAAGTCCTCCCTCATCTGCTCTGTGCCATCTACCACCATCCTTTCCTTTTGCTTCATTACATAAAGGTCATGGCTTCTTATATTTGTACTCCCCTGAAAGAAAATTATGATGTGAAGAACTGTACAACAAATATGTCCGTGGGGATAGTTTGCTGTCGTTGAGAAAGTCGGGGATGGTTTGAGAATTGTGATGTTCTGTGTCACTTCTGGTATTTTTGGTAGATATATCACAGCTCCTCTTCATTGCTGGATTTGAGACTAAACCAATCCTTGTTGCTATGAGAGAAACTATTTCAGGATACATTTTACTGTACATTTCTATGTAAATTACCAGCTATCAAAAGATATTTGGAAACCCCATCACATTATCATATGCCGTTTAGTAACTGTGATAAATTATACCTTTTACAGAGCCTAGCTAATGCAGTTGGCAGTTATTTTACATCATGCACCCTTCCTGATGCAAGAGGGGTTTGAACCCAGAGCCTCCAGATTATGAGACTGCAGCACTGACCATCAAACCCTCTGAGTTTCAGCCCATGTCTATCTCTCAAATACATATAACTTCAACCCCCTCTTTTCTTAATGTGCATAGACAGAATCAATAAGTAATCATGTATGAAGGGAAGGAGTGTTTGGCTACCCTCCTGCCAACTGAGCATTTTGACACTTGACTTTTCAGAGTCTTCTGGACTTTTTTATTTACCTCAAAAAGCACTGCAACATATCACAGTCATCTCTTTTTTTCTCCACTGCAGTCACAGACAACAGAGAACCTGCTCCAGTGCATTAATTAGTAATGATAAATGAACTTTATCACTGTGCTGTAAATTTAAGTCAAATGATATGTGTATATACAGAAAAAAAAATTAAAAAGACATTATGTTGTTTCTTGGATAATCATAATCTGTAAAAAGAAAAACTTGTAAATACAGATGAAATATACACAAGAAGCAAAACACCAGCTTCAAACTTATGCTTTTAGAAAGAGAAAAATGGTAGATGAATGATAACCTTGTCAGGATTTGGGGTTTCTTTTTTTGTATTTAGGGTTATTGTTGTTTTTCATGTTTCAGTTTAAGTTTGTTTTTTTTAATTTTGTTATTCAGTTGTCTTTATGTTTAAAAATCGAAAACAGGACAACCGGTCCCACCAGGCCAAAATCACAACGAAAACAAACAACAAAAGCTAACAGAACCTACCACATGGCAGGCTGGAGGATGCGTCCTACATGAACTGGCGAATTGACGCACCCTGCTTCAAGACGCAACTCGTGTGGAGCTGGGCGGCTGGAAGGCGGCCTAGAAGTTAAAACCCAGCCTATTTATAGGCGGACCAACAGCCCACCAATAAACGCAACTAATTACCTAAATAAATGACCCCAAACGCCATAATATATTAACAAAAGGTAATTCAACTAAAATCTCTAAACAAAGCAATCAGGAAAAATAAACAAAATAATTAGAATGTGCCCGAAGCACATAACAACTGCATACATGACAGCTCATGTATGCAGAACTGTCATGTCAGATGTTTTTCTGTACACAGACATTAGGAAATCGCTAAAAAAAATATGAGAAATGAAGTAAGTTTTTTTAAACCGCTGATTTTTGTAGAGTAAACGGTACACTAATAAAGAAAAAAAAAAACTCCGCTCCAAGACTGAAGCGATTTCTCTGAGGATATACATCAAGATTTACTTTATTGACCAGGCATCTAAATTCACACATATGTGCGCCATCTTCCACCATTCAGTTTTGTATTTTAAGCATAAGTTATTTAGAAATCCAACTAAAAGCAGCTTGCTAACAGGACGGCAAAGTTACAGAGAAAGCCTGACCAGCTCGGCAGAAACCGCCTCCCCACCCCCCATTAAATTCAACCACATATCAAAATAACGCTAACTATGATCTTTATATTACTTTAAAGATATCTGATGTAAGAGTATGTCTCTAACTTAGCCAGGAAGGGAATTAGTACGTCTGGAATCTGGAATAGAGTCATGATCTGAACAGTCAGCAGCGTCCTCAGAAGGCAGCTCCATTTTGTATGCTAAGGGGGAGAGGTCCCTTTAGGTGATGATATGCTCGGGGCGTCACACACATTGATTCTGAAGGTGTAGTTCCAGTATTATAAAAAGATAACAAACTAATCTTTATTTTGATACCCATTTTGTCAGTTTTTTTTTTATTGTTCGCTATTTGACGATCTATTCGGAGGTTTTTATACGTTTATGATTTACAAAAAAACTAAAAAAATAACCCTTGACAAACCGGGTATGTCTAGAAAGCATTTAGTTTAAGGTTTAATATGATAACACTGTTGGCTCATTTGGTCATTTGTTTGCGACACCCAAACCTATTTTCTTGGACAATGTCTCGGAGCGGTGTCAGGAGGGGCGTTCGAATTAGCATAAATAATGCGATCTAATCGGGCTTTTCAAAAAAATTTATGAAAATTACTGGGAAATTTAAAGTGTTTTATTTGATTCAACATACATAAAATAGGTATCATTGGAAAGGCAAATTAATAAACTTTAACACAATAGTGTTGCTTTTGGAAAAAAAAATATTCTGAAAAGTACTTTTGATGGTGGGAAGTTAGGACATTTTTCAGCATGCATTCTCTCCCATTCCTGAGTGGAAAGAGCGTCGCTGCCGGTACCTAGTTATAGTTTTTTTTATTATTTGACACCAGGGGTGGGTGGTGTGTGTTCTGTTCTCTGATATGTATATCTCTATTAATCAATTTGAGGCTACACAGAATCACACTGGAGACATCTTTTTCGGCTGATCCTTTATTTTATATTCCCCTACAGAACACACCCCAGCACAAAGATTTCTACCCTAAGGTTGCATGATACTACAGTGGGGAGGGGGCAGTGTGATCAACTCAAGTGAACCGCATCACTTTAGAGAGTGACTCAACAAACTTAACAAATTTCTATATGAATGGTTGTTTTTCTCTAGTTGGCCCTGTGATGGACTTGCGACCTGTCTAGGATGTAGGCCTACCTTGCTTCTCGTACAATAATCGCTGCAGATGGGCACCAGCTACCTCTTACGACTCAAAAAAAAAAAAAAAAAGGGGGTAAAGAAACGACTGGCTAGATGAAAATGAATACCCAGGTATGTCTTCCTAAATGTAGGATATATGTTTTCCTGGAATATGATTTTATGAAGTGCACTCTACAAACTCAGATTAGTCGGGTTGCTGATTGAGGTTAAAAACTCACTGGAAACACTGCAGGCTCACATGAGTAGTACATACACGTTTACAGACATTTTACATACAAAACATAGATTTAACATAGGTTAACATTTTGATTAACATATATTTGATTTGCACATTTTACGTTTTTGTTCCATTATTTGTAAGACATTTTTAATTTGTGTGGAATTTTGAAATAAATATCTAAATAATGCAAATGTGGTTGGCATTTTTTTACTTATGCTTCACCTCTAAATAGATGAAGCAAATTTGTCCTTATAGTTTTTTAATTTGCGTATAAAAAAGTTAATGATGATCACATGTTGTTGGTGAGATGTAAAGCATGTCTTTGACAAGTCTGCAGATAGATGCCTCTTGCCTACTAGGGAACATTTATATTCTATTGGGTTTCTTTTCTGGGTTACAATACTGTGTCTAACTAAGGCTGTGGTTTATATCTACCCAAAACAAACAAACAAACAAACAAAAAACAATAACAAGAAATCATTCCATAACCTAGACAATTAAAGCATTAAAATTATTTACATCCATCTATTCATTGTCCATTTATTTTCCATCCAATCATTCAGTCATTCCTTATCTCCAATGGCCATTGTGCAAAAGGTAGGGTACACTCTGGACAGGTCGCAAGTTTATCACAGTGACACATAACAATGATTGACAAACAATCATTCACACTCTCACTCACACCTAGGGACAATTTACCAGTTAACAGTGAACCTAGCATGAATGTTTTTGGACTGTGAGAGTTTTCCGAAGTACCCAGAGAAAACTTTCACTTGCACAGGGGAGAATATGAAGACTTCACAAAGAAAGGCCAGAGGTGAACTTCCAACCTTTCTGCAATGAAGCAACAGCACTAACCACTGCTTGCTGTGCTGCCCCACATGAATACAATAAATGTGTTTTCCTGCTGTTGTTAACCTACTACTTTTTAAAATAATCTGTGCCACTTTTTTACTGCATTGAGACACAATCAAGTATCAGAAATTCATTGTCTTTAATAACCTTTAAAAATGGAATTTTGTTTTTAATATACTTTTAAGTATTTAGATCATTTAGATCAGACTTATTTTACCCACATGATAAATAATATTTTAACATCGAGCAAAATCTAAGGGTTTTCTTTAAGAAATTTATATGGTACTTAGTTTTAAATGGTTTATAAAAATAAACAACAAATGGAAACCATATTTCTCAGTTCAGTCTAAATCATTATCCTCATCATCTCAACTGTCTCAACTATTTATGTACATTTCTACACAAATTAAAAGAATTTTCAGTTTTATTAATTACAACCTTCTCATGAATGGATTTGCAGTGCAGATTTTGGGATCAGCCTTTATGTTTTTGTCTGCATGGTGAATAAAGAAACTAAATTTTAAAACTTTGTGCACACATTTCTGTGACAGAAAGGAAACTGCTACCTCTATGGTTCCTATGCTACGTACAGTGAATCTTTGTATGAATGCAATGTAACTATAGTGGAAGCTTTGAAGTTTATACTATGTGCTGCCAGTTTGTATGACAAAAACATAAATTGCTCTAGTGTACAGGATATTGAATGTGGACCAGAAATGAGGATGTAAAAAATGTAGCCTGCATGGTAAAAAAAAGTGAAAAGATGCATTCTGTAACAACAGTGCATGAGACAAGTTCTGTTCTTTGTGCAAGATTCATTGCTCTGAATGCTTTTCTGTGAATATCAATTCTTTGCCACATCAGTGTAGCCCGCGAAAACAGAAATTTATTCGCCAGATATGATGTCTGATTAACTTTTTGCGAACAGTTTTGTTACGTTAGCAATATTTTCATAAGGCATCAACACAGCCACCTATGCTTTAGAAACATTTGCAGTGCGCATAGGTTTCAACCAGTTATTCTATCACACCGGCATGAAAACGGGGTATTTTTTAAAACATAATAAACGTAAATCCAACCTGTATGCGCTGCCTTGTTAGCTGCGTCCTGGTATCAACATGAATAACACCCTCTCCTCCCGCTAATGTTTAAACATGCCCTTTAAAATAAGATGCACCACAAATATAAGGTGCACAAAGAATACACCTCACCATAACGCTAAATCAGTGGGAGCCCTGTGCCTGTTTCTCAGTAACCAGATGGTCCCATCTAGCTCCCAGAGACGTTTGTTTTTTACTCATTTTGCTGTTTGTGGGTTTGTTTTTAGCGGTAATGTATCACGTAGATAAGTGTTTTGAAATGCATCAAGAGTGAGTCATAGACGGGTTTAGTGGAGAGAATCCGGTCAGTTTTTCAAAATAAATGTTGTTCAGAAAAACGGAAGTTAAAAAAAACGGAAATACTGTAAGTTAACTATTTTTTTTCTGTGCGGTACCGGTCCGCGGCCTGGAGATTGGGGACCTCTGTTGTAAATTACTCTTAGCTACTACTACACCAAATTTTAACTCAGTATCAGTAATATTCCCTGAGGTTAATTAATTGTAGATGTGGAGCCAGTAGTTATTTTATGAGATTTTCAAAAAATCTGGTTCATAAGATATTTTGCTTACAATAACAAGCTGGGTTAACTTCAAAACTTAATGCCAAGTTTTTAAGCAAACATGTTGTGCAATGCCCAATGTGCTGCACTTACTGTGAGAGTTGGGTATAATGCTAATCTACTACCACACCAGATTTTAGCTCTATATCTGTAAAACTGGCTGAGTTAAAGCCAAATTTTTAATTTGATTGACAGCAATTGTAAATGTCAACAAAACAATTACTTGGCAAAAGATTCTCCCCAAACTGATTGTTTTGTTCTTTCATAGCATTTATAGTATATGATGAAAGTTTATTAGTTTTATTTGGGACCAGATTAAGATAAAAAAGACAGTTGTATTAAAACAAACAAACAAACAAACAAACAAAAAATTGTTGTTTGTTGGTTGTAATTGTTGTTTGGGGTTTCAAGGGTACAAACTGGTAATGGGCATGAGCTGCTACATCATTCTTTGAGCCTCAAGAAGCTCAGTATTTTTAGACCACATGCATACACCAAAAACAGAGTTGTCTATTTTGAAAAGCATTTTTTTTAATCTTTTTTTTTCTTGTTCACCAAAAAACAAATTTTGTGTGGGCAAGAAGAAAATCCCTTTTTAAAGAAAATATTCAGAGAAGAGTGAGTGAAGCGTGATAATTTGTGAATGCGACTCACCTGTAAATTGCCACAGAAGTGGTAGATACCAGGGTCTGTATTAATGTAGTTATTGCTGGTGCTGTCGATGAGTTTTCTTTGGTTGGGTGTGGTGATGGAAGTGGTGGTCTGAACAGGAGATATTTGTGGCCCTATCCCAATGTCCGTTCCATTCCCAAAAGCCTGGATGGCATTACCTGTTGAGGGAGTGTGAAGAAAAAATACAAAAAAAACTTGTCATTGTGATAAAGTGAGAACAGGTTCTGACTAACTGTTTCTAGTTATAAAGACTCTGCACACTTTAGATTGAATTTCAAAAAAAGATGAGCTGATGAAGTAGAATTATGCCACATCAGATGTTGAAGTCAGTCACTTTTGCACCATACTGAACCATATCATGAATCAAGTTTGTTATCCCCCATGTTAAAATAAGATGTTATATTGCAACCACAATTAAAGAGAGAGAGAGAGAGATTTAAAAGGTACTTAGGTTCCCTGCATTATAAATTCACCACATCGTCAAAAAACTGAGTGCTGATGTGGCTTTTCACCATTACAGTCCATTAGCAACCCTATTAATTGGCTTCTATAGCTTTGATGTAAAGCACACAAATACACATCAGAAGACAACTGAGCCTTAAGAGCTGCTGTTTGAACGTAATGATATGCTTCCCCACAAGAATGAATTATGACCCTGATAATGTGGTAAAGAAAGGACTAGCTGATCTGTATACCTAATCTTTAACACCAATAAACTATTCAATCATATGTATGAAAAGTCATTATTTTTATTTGCTGAACAGGTTTATTTCATGGGTTTACACTCAAAGTCTTTATAAATTTAAAATAAAATATTACTATATACAGTAACACACTAACATGTAATTTGTCATTTCATGTAAAAAAACATGCATACATAATAAAAGGCCTTGCATTCCTTGAAGGAATGCACATCTCCCTCTACCTTTCATGCCAATGTTTTAGACTAAGATTATCAGATTTGTAGATTGAACCCAGAATGCAGACAGATGCAAGGAGCTTTACGCAAAAAAAAACAAAAAACTTAGGAGATTGCAGGTAGACAAGAAGATGAACCTGACTGTGACATGAACTGACAATGCACCAGCAGCATACTCCAACCACTTTATTAGGTACACCTGTCCAACTGTTCATTAATGCAAATGTCGAATCAGACAATCACATGGCAGCAACTCAATACATTTAGGCATGTAGACATGGCCAATACATTCTGCTGCAGTTCAAACCAAGCATCAGAATGGGGAAGAAATGTCAGAAGGTGGGAATATGGCGGCGAACCCAGAACGCAGACTCAAGGTGGAAGAATAATGAAAACTAATTTATTAACCTAAATAAACAGACAAAAACAAAAAGGCTGACGAGGCAGCAAAACTAACAATAACAAAATCCAAAACGAGATGCAAGGCAAGACACGGCATGGCAAAGAGCAGACAAAGCGGAATGATCCAGTGAGGAGTGAATGAGAATGACCGGTTCTTAAAGACAGAGGATAATGAGGAAAATGGACACAGGTGAGTGAGAATAATTACAAGCAGGTGGAGATGGGCGTGGCAGACATAACAGGAAAAGTACTGGGGAGGTGGAGAGTGACAGGGCATGAACAGGAAAACTAAACTGAAACAAGACAATAATCAAAACAACAAACTGAAAATACCAAAACTATGACAAGAAATGTAATTTAAGTGACTTTGAACATAGCATGGTTGTTGGTGCCAGACGGGCTGGTCTGAATATTTCAGAAACTGCTGATCTATTGGGATGTTCACGCACAACCATCTCTAGGGTTTACAGAGAATGGTCCAAAAAAGAGAAAATAACCAGTGAGCGACAGTTCTGTGGGCGCAAATGCCTTGTTGATGCCAGAGGTCAAAGGAGAATGGCCAGACTGGTTCGAGCTGATAGAACGTCAACATTAACTAAAATAACCACTCGTTACAACCGAGGTATGCAGAACAACATCTCTGACCGCACAACACGTCTAACCTTGAGGCGGATGAGCTACAGCAGCAGAAGACCACAACAGGTGCCACTCCTGTCAGTTAAGAACAGGAAACTGAGGCTACAATTCTCACAGGCTCACCAAAATTGGACAATAGAAGATTGGAAAAACATTGCCTGGTCTGATGACTCTTGATTTCTGCTGCGACATTCGCATGGTAGGGTCAGAATTTGGCATCAACATAAAAGCATGGATCCATCCTGCCTTGTATTAACGGTTCAGGTTGGTAATGGTGGTGCAATGGTGAGGGGAATATTTTCCTGGCATGCTTTGGGCTCATTAGTACCAACTGAGCATCGTGTCAACGCCATAGCCTACCTGAATCTTGTTGCTGACCATTTCCATCCCTTTATGACCAGAGTGTACCCATCTTCTGATGGCTACTTCCAGCAGGATAACGCGCCATGTCATAAAGCGTGAATCATCTCAGATTGGTTTCTTGAACACGACAATGAGTTTACTGTATTTGAATGGCTTCCACAATCACCAGATCTCAATCCAATTGAGCACCTTTGGGATGTGGTGGAACAGGAGATTCGCATCATGAATGTGCAGCTAACAAATCTGCAGCAACTGCGTGATGCTACCATGTCAATATACACCAGACTCTCTGAGGAGTGTTTCTAGTACCTTGTTGAATCTATGCCACGAAGGATTAAGGCAAAAGGGTACTAGCAAGGTGTACCTAATAAAGTGAGTGAGAGGTGAGTGTAGGAATGCAATGAAGCAGAATGTATTGGCTGTGGCTGATGAGGAATTGGACACAGGTGGAAATGGGTGTGGTAGTCTGACATGGAAAAGCACTGACTGAGGGAGAAGGTGACATATAACACAGGTAGGCACAGGGAGCAAAACTGAACACAAGATTGAAAACAGATAACTCAGAAACAAACAGAACCCATGAAGCAAGCAGAGCAGCAGATATCATAAGCAGAACATAATCATAAAACCTAACACAAAAGATTACCAAACAATAACTCAAAAGACCCAGATAGTAACAAAGATCATCTTATGTTGAAAAATGATCTCATTACAGTTTTGGTCCAACCTTGAAAAGATGTATATGGTATGTAGTAGCAGCTGGTTGTGATATTTGTAGAGTGGGCTAACAGATATATAATAAAATGCTGCAGTTTGGATTTCAACAACAAAAGCACTGAAAGAAAATCTGCTGTAAATTGACATTGTCTTTTTTTAGCACATAGACAACTCTAAAACAAACCTCCACCAAAAAACAAGCTTACATAGAGCCTCCAATATTTCAATATTTAATTCCCCTGCATTAAGAGTTTCAACTATAATTATTTCAGATGATTTTCCCATTGAAACAGCTTTGCATAACACGGCACCACACTCCTTAACACAATGACTAATCACACTGATAAAATAAAATCATATAAGACATTCAAAACTGGAAAGTGCTTTTTTTTATGAAGCCTACATTTTTTTAAAGAGAAGCTCACTTCATGAACTTTTCTGTGATGTCAAAATGTTGATAACCACCTTGTAAAAGATTTGTTAGCTATTCTTGCTGTTAGCCAGTAATTTCACTGAAACCAGGTCACAGAAAAACTTTGGTTTTGCTGCTTTTCCTTTTTTGAATATCCTTTGGTCTATCTGCCCCCCAACTTCTTCAAGTTTATCCCCCGAAGACTTTATGCCACATGTGTAGTTGCAGCTGCAAATAATCCATTTTGGTTATCCTTGAAAAGCACAAGTAATGATCTGGCCAGTGCTAACTGATGCTGGTACTACAAGTTCTACAACAGTATGTTTTTCTGTTTAATGTAAAGTACTAGTTTTCTCATTGTTTGCCAAGCAATTAAATAAATTTGGCAGTTTATGTCAACCAGAGTTCTTCAAATCACAGGTGAATATCATCACAATGTATGATGAGATCAAAATAACAACCTTTGGGGCTCGTTCAGAAGTGATGGTAGGATGGACTGAGTGACGGATCTACAGATTCCGGTTTTGTCAACAATAATGAAGGCATTGCTTTGGTCTGTCATGGTATAGAAAGAGTTCTCAATTTACTGATCTGACAACGTTCCAACCTTCACTTATAGTCATGAAGTGTAGCTGATTTTATTTTATTTTTTTCATTAAAAGGGGTCAGCTGGGGTTCTTTGGCATGTAATTAGAATGCCTCCTAGATCCCTCAAAAGGATTTCTGGATGTGTCCCACTGGGAAGAGACCCTGGGGTAGATCCAGAACTCGCTGTAGGGGTTATGTATCCTCTCTGGTCTGAGAACACCTTGGGATCCCCCAGGAGGAGCTGGGGAGAGTGATGTGTGGGTTTCCCTCCAGGACCTCTTGCTTCCGCAACCCATCCACGGGCCTTTCTAGTAACAGTAAGGTGGCAGGTTTCTCGAATGATCATGGACCTTTACAGCGGAATCAATACAGGCTTTTCCTGAAAAATTCATCCAATAGCTGTCAAAGGCCAAATAATGATTCATGGTCCTTTTGGTAGGTGACTTGTCTCTATTTTGAAAAATGGCATAGTTTCACAACTACTGTGCAACTCTGCATATTTCTTTAATCAAGACAAAGGAGGGCATCCTCACAGTGTGTTCAGCACATCAGGGGGCTGAATTACCCTCAGCGTTCTTAACAGCTTAACCTTTAATAACATTCTTTTGACAACTGTAAGAAATCATATTTCCACAAAATCTGGTTATCTGACTTAATGCAAACAGAAATTTTGACAGTAGATCAGAAGCCTGTCAAGAAGCTTGTCAAGAACAAGACATTTGGACATCAGGAAAGCCTTTGGACAGACAAGTACAGAATTTCAGTCTCTTTTTTTTCCTCCTTTGGAGTTCTGAGTACACATATCATGACTTTCAAAAATCTTTAAGTTAGTTCCACGTTACACATTTAAAACCATGACTAATAATCTTAATTAAGTAAATCAGGAGCTCTATTAAAAAGGAGAGTCAAGGCACCCCCCAAAAATGTCTCTCCTATCACACAGACTTAACATGTTTTTTTTCTTTCATTTACTCAATGTGCAGGTCCTAGACTACAAGTGGAAAATGACTTTAGTTATTGACTAAAAATGAAGTAATTAATTTTTTTATAATAAGACCTATACTTTCCATTTTAAAACTAACATTATTTTTGTTCTTTTCCTGCTGTTTAACACTTTACTTTTGAGGGAGAGGAAAAAGTAGAAAAAGCTGTTAAAATGTGCCAGCTATCATTTCTATGATACAAAATTTAGCATAACAAAGGTAACTTTTCCAAAATCCCAATAGCTTGATTGTGCACAATTTTACTTAAGTGAGCTTATGCTTATTATTATTATTATTATTATTATTATTAGTAGTAGTAGTAGTAGTAGTAGTAGTGGAAGTAGTACTGTTGTTGTTGTGGTTTTTGTTTTGTTTTTACTTTTCTGCTTGGATTGTATTTCTGGAAACTTCATGTTGAGACAGCAGAAAGCTGATGAGCATATTGTGAGTAATGATGGGCTCTTTTTTTTCATCTTGTCTGTCTCTTCACCTAAGGCCTAATTACAGTAGACCATGTAGATGGTGTACAATTTCATAGCTGGTAATGGTCAAAATCCTCTCTTGGTACACTTTGTACTTTTTGTGATTCTTGTTTAAACAAGTTTCCTTTGACAACATAACACAATGGGTGTTTGGCCCATTGTTAGACAAACAATCTACCACATCTTAGTTTACTTAGAAAAAAAAGAATCTGGAATTAAAATCAAATTTACAAAATTTACAATTTACAACAATACTTTTTTCACTTTGGAAACCCTAGCAACCTTTCAGTGTCACAACTGTGTGCTTCAAACTTTTACAATATCGCTATAAAGCAAAAGTTTATTTGTAAAAGTGTCATGACTTTTACAAATGTGTGTGGGAGGAGGAGGGGGGTGGGGGTCCTGTGTGGGAAAAGGGGTATGGCCTATGACAAAGAGCTGGTCCACTGTTCCGAAGTCAAAACGTAACCTGTATCATTCCTCATGAATCTGAGAATCGACTATTAACTGGTCACTGTTTTCCAGCACCCCTGAATAGTCCTTATCACCCCAATTTGCTAATTCAGTAGCACTGACAACAATGTCGAGGCCGCAGAGCTTTTTAACTACCTTAGTGACCTCAGCCCTGGTTATGGGCAGACCCACTCCCCAGATTCAGCTTCCTCTGTGGAAGACGTGTTGGGGGGTTGTGAAAGTCCCATTACTAGTTGAAGTCGACAGCACACCACCTCCACTATCCAGAGTGTAATACCGCCTCTCGCCCAATAACTGGAAACTTGACACTTGCTTCCTGTGACCTTGAATGGAAAAATGGTTTTGACATAAACAGATGGATCTATCTCATCTGTCCAAGGGACATTGTTCCAGACGTCTTGTGGTTCATTCAGATAAAACTTTACAAATCTAGGTTGGGCTGCCATGTTTTGTTTTTTTTTAGTGACAAGTGGCTTTCTCCTGGCAACTCCTAAACAAGCCATACAGTTTTCCATTTTGGCTTTATTTTTGTTTAATAAATATAAACCACACATGATGTGGAGTCTGCTATGTGGTTTTGTACATTTGAGGTTAAATTTAGATAAAGTTAGAAATTGGTATAGACCAGATCATAATGTATATTTTGCCTGGATATGTGAAACCCAAGAATAGAAAGAGGGTGGACTTTCTTTCTCTTAACTGTATTCATCCAACTAATTACAAGTTAGTTACCCCACCCACCTTAATTGCTCCATGGTTTTTGTTGTTTATTGCTGAATTATCTGTGTATGTCTCACCTAACAGTTATAATAATAATAATAGTGCCTATTATTTGTAAAATAAAGCTACTTGGTAATCTGTTTTTCTATTGTACTCTTACATTTAAGTCCTTTCATGATAGGGTATGACATTCTCTGGTTGCAGATTGGACTTTGACTTCAGCTTCTGATTAGGGCTTAAACAATTAAAGAAATAAAACAACATTCTCCACATTACCTGCAAGAAACAAAAGCTATTGACTTTACAAATATACCCCCACTTTCTACTGTATTTTCCGCAGTATAGGGCACACTGGATTATAAGATGCACTGTCAATGAATGGTCCATTTTCAAACTTTTGTCATACATCCAGCGCAGCGGACTATAAGGCACATCCTTTCCTCCCAATTATTGTAACTACGCACGGACCACATGTGCCGTGCTCCCTTTAAAATGGACAATTTTGGTGCTCTAGTGGAGCTGGTTCACCTGTATCAGCATTTATATGATCCCTCTATGAGAGATCACAAAGATAATTAAACGGTTCAAAACTCACAGAAGAATACTGCACCGACGTAAGATTCAAGTATAAACACATCCACCGCTCACTCAGGTCTGCGCGCCGTGCGCACTACACTACAAAGTGAGACTATAACTGAGCCTTAAAGCTGCAAGCGCTGCGCCTTTGTAGTTTACGTACTAAAACATGATTACTTCTTACATACATACATATATATATATATATATATATATATATATATATATATATATATATATATATATATATATATATATATAGCTAGCTGTCTGGATAGCTCAATGGGTAAGTCACCAGACTTTCACCCGGGGCAAAGATACAACAGTGAAATTAAGCTATCCAGTCTGGGTCCCTAGGCAAGACCCTTCGAGTTACTGCCTACCTCATACCATGAGAGAGATTAATATGAATCACATGCCGGCTCAGATGTTGCCCGGCCAAACAAGGTCTGCGTCAGGTGCTGGGGAACCAGAGCACCTTGATGAAAAATGGGCTACTGGAGC
>NC_051451.1:4582630-4594159 GCF_001649575.2 Kryptolebias marmoratus | reverse complement strand
CTCAGTCCAGAAATGTGCAGTTCTAGGCACAGCCAAGATACTGCGCAGAACCCTCAAGCTCCCAGGCCTCTGGTAGAGGACCCGAGCTCAGAGGATGAAACAAAGACCACCCGTGGAGGGTGAGAAGGGAATTTTTTTTATATATATATGGCGCTCCGGATTATAAGGTGCATTGTTGTTGGATTTTTTTATAGTCCTGAAAATACAGTATGTAACTCCCACAAGCACAAACAGCATGGTGCATTTGAACAAACATGATGTTATTTTCCCACCACAGCAGAAACTGGTGTTTGCAGTATGACACAGTATGACTGTGAGGATCTGGAGTTAGCTCTGCCTTTGGGCGGCACCACTAACCCTTACTCCACAGGTGATCCTGATCCCACTGACAAGACCATCCAGTATTTAAGCCTCCGGCTGAGACCAGACCTTTGCTGGAGCATCAAACCTTTCGGGTTAGACTCTTAGCCACAGTGTCTAATCTCAGTTGGTCTCGTTATGCTAACAGTTTTTTATGCTGTCTAATTCAGGTTATTGCCACGTCAAGACGGTCCACCCTCACAGGAACTTACCTGGAACTTCTGGATACTTACCTTTGCTGGATTACTGGTTCGTCGACTTCTGGATCACCTTGGACACTTTCCTCACCTCCTCTACGCAGTTAAACGCCTCCTGGATCTGTAAGAAACAAAGACATTATTCACTCACTCCACCAAGCTACGCTGACCGATTCTGTACCCGAGACTCACCCAGTTCCTCTTGCTTTGCAGACTGCTCCCGAATCCGGCTCACTGTACATTTACTGCACCACCTGTAAATAAACTCACTTACCTTTAGCTCCGTCTCCGTGTCTGTTTTTGGTCTCGCTCTCTGGACAAAAACATCCTGGGTTCATGTCAGAATGCTCCAGCCATAAACTCGCCCAGAGCGATTCCAATTCCGGTACTTGGGGGAATTATATTAAGGACAAAAGAAGTAATCTTCGTTAAACTCCGTTTTAGGTCGACCCTCTTGTTATCATCATTTTGCCACGTCAGTAGGAAGGCTTATGTGGGTTAAGAGAGCCACCTTAGAAATGGCGGAATCCTCTCCCTGATCCGAAAACACCGAAGCGGCTTCTTTGTTAGCTCGACACGAGTCCATGATCAATGCATTATGTGAAAGACAACAATCTGAAACAGGCCGCCTTGATCAATTAACCGTACTTACTCAAGAAATTCATCAGAAATTATCTTTGCTAATACCCAACACCGCGGACTCCTCTTCCGCTTCCGCCCCACTAGCAGCGTCACTTCCAGTACCCACTTCCGGACATTTCCGCAAGGTTCCATCGCCGACTCCTGAACATTTCTCCGGGGAGATTGGTAAATGTGCAGGTTTCCTTCTCCAATGTTTGCTGGTTTTTGCCCGCTCTCCACACTCCTTCCTTGACGATTCGGCAAAAATTTCATAAATAATTGGACTTCTCAGGGACAAAGCATTGAAGTGGGCGGAGGCAAAATATAGCTTCCGAGCTATCCGGCTAACCCCCTTTGATCAATTCATTAAGGATTTTGAGCAAGCGTTTGGAGTCAGGTACAACAAAACCGAGATCACACAGAAACTGTGGAATTTAAGACAGGGCCAGCGCTCTGTGGCCAAGTTCGCCATCGATTTCCGCACGTTAGCAGCTATGTCAAGGTGGAATGAGCCGGCATTAAAGGGAGTTTTCATTCACGCACTTCAGGAACCGATCAAAGACCAGTTAGCAGGATGGGATGAGCCACGATCATTAGATGAACTAATTGCTTTAACAATCCGCCTCCGTGAAAGACAACGCAAAAGGGGCAGTAGGACGACCACCTCTGGGCGCAACGTTAGGAACACGGAGACGGAACCAGTCGTTCAGGGGATGGAAGAAGAGCCAATGCAGGTGGGGCGAGCTAAGTTAACGTCAGAGGAAAGACTGAAACGATTAGAGGCCAGGGAATGCTTTTATTGTGGGGATAAGAATCATTTTCGGGCCAAATGTCCTCTTTTAAAAGGACAGACTGACTAGGTGTCCGAGGGGTACTAGTGAGTAGTCTCTCGCAACCTCTCGGGTCACGATTTTTCATCCACTCCACGATCATAAACCGTCAGATTAAAATTGCTGTTCACGCTTTAATTGATTCAGGAGCTGAACAGAATCTTATCTCAGAGGACCTAGTTAAACAGTTACAACTCAAGCCCGTACAATTATCCTCACCCCTTCCTATAATGGACATATCAGGTCAAGTCATCACCAGAATTTGTTGTAAAATCTCTAATCTTCAGTTCCTGGCTTCAGGTAATCACAGAGAGACAGGTGATTTTTTTTTAGTGTTTTCTTCACCTTCTACGCAGATAATTTTAGGTTTTCCTTGGCTTCCCGTAATCAATTAGGCAGAAAAGAGAATCGACTCGTGGAGTCCTTTCTGTTTACAGAACTTTCTTCAGTCCGAGTTACCATTTTCTAGCTCTAAGGGCAAATCAGAACATAAAATAGATCTTACTAAGATACCTGCAGAATACCACGACCTTGCCTCTGTGTTCAGTAAAGCCAAAGCATTGTCCTTGCCACCACACAGACCGTACGACTGTGCGATAGAGCTACTTCCAGGGGAACCTTTACCTACCAGTCGGTTGTTTAACCTTTCTGGACCAGAACGAGACTCTATGAAATCTGACATCGAGGATTCTCTCGCCTCAGGCATCATCTGGGAGTCCACGTCTGCTCTAGGGGCAGGATTCTTCTTTGTGGAGAAAAAAGACAAGAGTTTACAACCTTGCATCGACTACCGGGGCCTTAACCAGATTACGGTCAAAAACAAATATCCACTACCTTTAATTGACTCGGTTCATCAACAGTTCCATTCTGCCGCAATCTTTACCAAGTTGGATCTCCGTAATGCTTACCATCTGGTAAGAATCCGAGAGGGGGACGAGTGGAAAACTGCATTCAAGACCCCTCTCGGACATTTTAAATATCTTGTCATGCCATTTAGACTCACTAACGCACTTGCAGTTTTTCAATCCCTCATCAATGACATTTTAAGAGACTTTTTGAATATTTCTGTGTTTGTTTATCTCAACGACATTTTGATTTATTCTCAGGATCCTGCACAACACCGATTACAAGTACGAGCCGTTCTGCAAAGACTCAACGAAAACCAACTTTTCGTGAAAGCGGAAAAATGTGAGTTCAGTGTTTCCACAGTCAGTTTTTTGGGCTTCATTTTTGGACAAGGCTACTATCGAACGGACCCTGAAAAGATCAGAGCAGTTGCCGACTGGCCCATCCCCACCGATCGTCGGCAATTGCAGAGGTTCTTAGGATTCGCCAACTTTTACCGAAGATTCATTCAGGACTACAGCAAGATCACAAATCCCCTCACACAACTCACCTCCATCAAGCAACCCTTCATCTGGTCTCCTGAAGCTCAATCCACCTTCGGTGAGTTAAAGTCTCGTTTTGTCTCTGCTCCAATCTTACATCACCCTAACCCCAAACTGCAATATATTGTGGAGGTAGATGCTTCGGACTCTGGGGTAGGGGCCATCCTCTCTCAGAGGTCCTCTGAGGACAGCAAGGTTCACCCGTGTGCCTATTTTTCTCGTCGCCTCACTCCGGCTGAAAGAAATTATGACGTCGGCAATCGAGAACTGTTAGACATAAAATTAGCCCTTGAGGAGTGGAGGCACTGGCTAGAGGGGTGTGAAGTCCCATTTATTATCTGGACTGATCACAAGAACCTGGCCTATTTACAGACTGCCAAGAGGTTGAACCCCCGACAGGCTAGATGGTCTGTTTTTCGGGAGGTTCAACTTCACCATCACATGTAGGCCAGGTTCTAAGAATGTTAAGCCAGATGCCCTGTCCAGGTTATGGGCCAATGCTAACTCTACCGAAGAGGAGGAACCAATAATTCCATCCTCACTAATCATAGGTGCATTGACCTGGGATATTGAGAGGGAGATCCAGGAGGCCCAGCAGGGGGAGCTTGACCCCGGAGGGGGTCCTCCTGGCAAAACCTATGTTCCGGCAGCAGTTAGACCTAGAGTTGGTTGCATTCACAACAATTCTCCTGCCATCCAGGGATCAATCGTATGATTAAACTGACTACCCGTTATTTTTGGTGGCCAAACTTAGTAGCTGATGTCAGAGAGTTTGTCACCGCCTGTCCCACATGTCCACGTTTTAAGAGCAGTAACCAACCCCAGCCGGATTACTTCAACCCCTATTCATCCCTAGTCGTCCGTGGTCCCACATAGCACTGGATTTTGTCACTGGATTACCTCCATCTCAGGGTCACACCGTTATATTCTCCATTGTCGATAGGTTCTCAAAATCTGCTCACTTTATTCCACTTCCAAAGCTTCCCACAGCTTTGGAAGTGGAATAAAGTGACAGCAGAAATAATCACCCAACAAGTTTTTCGCTTGCATGGGATTCCAGTGGACATCGTCTCCGACAGAGGCCCACAGTTTACGTCTCATGTATGGCAAAATTTTTGTAAGGGACTGGGAGCTAGGGTGAGTCTCACTTCGGGGTACCATCCTCAGTCCAACGGTCAGTCGGAGCGCTGCAACCAGGAGTTGGAAGTGGCTCTCAGGTGTCTGGCCAGTGACAACCCGTCCACCTGGAGTAGGAAACTCATTTGGATCGAGTACGCCCATAACACACACATCTCTTCGGCCACGGGGTTATCTCCTGTTGAGGCGTCTCTGGGTTATAACCCACCTTTGTTCCCAAGTTTCGAACCCGAAATAACTGTTCCTTCTGTGCAGGCCCACCTACGAAGGTGCAGGAGTGTTTGGAGGCAGACCAAAAGAGCCCTTCAAAGGACAGTGGAGCAAAACAAAAAGTATGCAGATCGTCACCGCTCCTCCACACCAAAATACAAGGTGGGCGATAGGGTATGGCTGTCTACTAGGGACATTCCGATGAGAGGCACCTCAAAGAAACTGGTGCCTCGTTTCATTGGGCCATTCCCTATTGAGAGAATCTTAAATCCCACCTCAGTCCGACTAACCCTCCCGGCCTCCATGCACATCCACCTATCTTTTCATGTTTCACAGTTAAAGCCAGTTGTTAATAGTCCTCTGAGCCCTCCTACCATCCTCCCCCCTCCCGCCCGGTTAATCGACAATCATCCTGCTTTCACGGTGAATCGCATCATTGACGTCTGGCAGAGAGGAAGGGACCACTAACCCTTACTCCACAGGTGATCCTGATCCCACTGACAAGACCATCCAGTATTTAAGCCTGCGGCTGAGACCAGACCTTCGCTGGAGCATCAAACCTTTCAGGTTAGATTCTTAGCCACAGTGTCTAATCTCAGTTGGTCTCGTTACGCTAACAGAGTTTTTTATGCTGTCTAATTCAGGTTATTGCCACGTCAAGACGGTTCACCGGTTCACCGGTTCACGGTTCACCCCCACTTACCTGGAACTTCTGGATACTTACCTTTGCTGGATTACTGGTTCGTCGACTTCTGGATCACCTTGGACACTTTCCTCACCTCCTCTACGCAGTTTACGCCTCCTGGATCTGTAAGAAACAAAGACATTATTCACTCACTCCACCAAGCTACGCTGACCGATTCTGTACCCGAGACTCACCCAGTTCCTCTTGCTTTGCAGACTGCTCCAGAATCCGGCTCACTGTACATTTACTGCACCACCTGTAAATAAACTCACTTACCTTTAGCTCCGTCTCCGTGTCTGGTTTTGGTCTCGCTCTCTGGACAAAAACATCCTGTGTTCCTGTCAATGACCTCACACAGATGCCCGATTTTGTCACAGCTTCCTCTGTTTCTGCCACGCCTCCTGCTTCTAGTCATGCCACAGCCAAGTAACTTTCCACTGTTTCACTGTTCCATGCCACGCTCATGTTCCATGCCCACGTAATCACAGTCATCTGTTTCACCTGTTCACTCTAGTATATATATATACCCACAGCTCACAGTCCATAGTTGCCAGATTATTGAACGGTTTTACCAAGTAGATGTCCAGCGTACTCTCACAGCCCTTGCCTGATTCCTTGTGTTTTGACCCTTGCCTGCCCCCTTTTGGACACCTCTTCGGACTCTGCTCCTGGTAACCGACCTCGCTACTCACTACTGGACTTTGCTATTTGGATTTTCTTGCTTCCTGGCGATCACGTGAGTGCCCAGTTCAGAGACTGTGTTCCAGCTGCTGGTCCATTAACAATAAACATCTTAAAACTTCGTCTTTGTGTGCTAGTTCTGAATCCTGCCAAGTCTCGCCTTGTCAGATTTACCATTTTATATCTCACTTTACATTCACTGAGTTTGTTGTAACACTAGAACTCACTTGGTTGGTGTGACCTTTGCATAGTCACAGAATGGGCAATGGAAATCCATCAAATATATTAAAGCTCTTGTGTTCTTTTGAGAATATTCAGGCAGCGAATAAAAATCTTGACTGAGAAATCACACAGAAACACATAAAAATGATGAAAAAATCCTGTTTGAGTGTAAATGCAGTTTTCAATTAATTCCCCGCTCAACAGTTTTTGTCTCTTACGCTGATTTCTTCTTTTAACATTGTGAAGCTCTACTTAGAACCTTCTTACGATCCAATAGTGCAAAATGCAAATTCTTGCAATTTCTTGACTGGTCTTAAGATTTTGATCAGGAGTGTATAAGTTGTTAGACAAATCACAGAACAGAAATGTATTTGAAAATCTTCAGAATATTAGATATTCTTGAAACAAGAATAATGATAAAACACACAAGAAAATTTATAGCCATAAACCTTTGGCTTTATTTTAATAGACTCAAAATCCTGAAAAGGATTTAAACTTTAGAATTAGAACTGATAAATTCAAACATATTTAGTTAGGAAAGCCCAGCTCTCTTGCAGCACAATAGCAAAATGTCCTCTTCTCTTTCCCTTGTCTAACTTAGTCTTTTTGCAGTCTTTCTGTCTTTTTTTTTTCTTGTCATGACCCTGTAGCTGGTGTTTGTCAGGATCTTCAGTTGTCAGTTCCATTTACTGCTGAGCAAGCTTAATGAGAGCAGAAATAGGAAGGGCATGAAAGGACAAAGACTGAAACCAGAAGAGTATGAGCAGCATAAAGTGAGATAAAAAACAAGAAAAAGGAGAACAAGTAAAAGGAAGGGTTAGGAATGGGAAAAATATGGAAACGGTGAAATAGAAAGTTGACAACAAAGGAACTGAGACTTCAAATGAGATGTGAGGCAACCTATAGTGAGTAACACCAAAAACCACATAGTGGAAGCTTGCTTTAACCAACAATAATCTTTTTTTAATTTTAAGACTCTCATGTTAAATCATGCCAACATGTAGGACCCGTGTGCTAATTGTCCTTTCAAAGAGACACAGATGCTTAAAGCTGCTTCAGCCTGCTTATCTACATCTGCCTTGTTAACCAAGAATAATGATTAAAAAGCACAGAAAACAAGGAGAGGGAAGGGAGAAATAACAAAGAAAGAGGAGAAGGTAAATGAGATTGTAAAAGAGAGAAGAGATGAGTCTTACAAGTCTCTCTTGTAAAATTAGACTACCTGTCTAAATAAAAGTAAATAAAAATGAGTCTTCAGTTTGTTAGTGTTTTGTCATTTTTCTGTCATTCTAACAAAGCAAAATCAAACAGACCACTTTGCTCATTTAAAACAAAAGTATTCTACTTGTTGTCCTACTAGCTTATTATTTTACTGTCTGCCATTTTCTAAAGAACAACAGGATTTAGGAATGTACTCATTAACTGAGGAAGTTTTAGCCCGGTAGAAAGGAGGTCATCTTCTGATTGAAGGTTTTATTCTGTCTTTGCAGCATGCCAAAGTTTTTCTTGGGCAAGACACTGACCTACACTACTCTCAATATGCAATTTGATGTATGAGTGGGAATATAAAAGTGCTCTGTAGAGAGTGTAAAATTTATAGTTGAAGACACTGTATATGTGTGTGTAACAATGATTAAATAAAAAAATGAGGAAAGAGGACAAGTAGAAAACGAAAAAAAATGGTAGGTCTATATCATACCATCTCCAGCATCATCAACATGCATCATTCTTCGCTTGATTATCATCTGCCTGCCAAAATATTATCTAAGATCTTTTTGAGAATCACTGTTAAAATCCTCTTTTCTTTCTGTCAAACTGTATTATTGTTAGTATTTTTCATAGATTCAACTAAAGAAATTTGAACAATATAATGTCTTTATTCCAAACTGCTTGTGACAAAGACTAGAGTACCTATTGATGAGCTTAATTTCAAAGTACCATTTGTTTGGTTCCTAAAATATATTGAACAATATAAAATGTCTGGATGTTTTTCTTGTTATTGCACAACTTTGTGAGTTTGTGAGAAATGTTCCAAGGGGGTTGCATGCAAAAAACACATTGTCAGAAATACTGAGAGGGAGTTGTGCTGCAGCTTTAAAGCACATACACTACATCTCAGAAATACAACATACACTGTGGTGTAGTATGACTGGTTTCTCTATAATGCTGTGGGATAACAATGAAAGCATGGCAATAGGATATATTTAGTTTGGAGGGGAGACGGAAGAAGGAAATGAGATGATATGAGTTTAGACCAGGATAAAAAAACAGCAGAGAAGGGTGGATGAAAACAGTCAGCAACATGAAACTGAGACACATTATAACCAGGAGAAGAAAGTAAAACAGAACTTCGAAGCAGATAGGAAAACTTACGAAGGCAGATGTTCTCTGTGAAAAACTCGGTGAACTTGTCACACTCATCTTTGTTGTTGCCGCAGTTGCTGCAATCGCAGTAGGGGGAGACGCTGATTTTGGGTGAGCGCAGGTAGTTTGGAGTCATCACAGTACCTGCAGCAAGTGGATGTGATGATTCATTCATGTGCAATGAGAAATGTGATCATAAAGCAAGGCTGTACTATCATCTGTTGAAGCATAATGCAATGCTGAGGATCAAAAAGAAATATTCTAAACTCTTTAGAAGTTCCCCTCATCATGTGTTAAATGATAAATGCATAAAAACAAATTTAATCATTGGTACTTTTATTTCCTCATGTTGTGGAGTAACACAGTAAGGAAACAGAATGCAGAGAGTGGAGCTGGAGTGAAGAATAGCCTCTCTCTCTCTGTGAGGAAAAGCAAATAGCTTTAGTCAGTGATTTCTCACTCTCCCAATGGATTGTTCCCTTGAGCTGGCTGCTCTCCAAAATAGGTCTTTTTTTGTTTTGCAGTAGGCAGAATAAATTGGTGCTGTGTGGACTGTTAGTGTTTGAGTGTTCTGTTTGGTGACTTGCAAGGACCAAGAGAAATGAAAGGACAGTCTGCTTGGATTAGAATGGCTTTAAATTGTTTTTTCATGTCAAAAAAATCAACTTACATTGGAAAGAGACTTTGAAAAACAAATAAATTGGACAAGTTGTTAAAAAAAAATTGAATCATAATTAATTTGGCCAATTAATTATCAAGTTTAGATTTAGACTCACCAATCAGACCAGAGTATGAGAGGAGGCAGTCAGCGTAGTTTTCCTTCAAACATCCTGACAGTGAGCGAGGATCTGGCATGCAGTTGACAAAGAAGTCAGCCAGGCGTGACCTAGAAGACACACACACAGAAACAAAGCCATACAAGTTTATTTACTCAAATATTAGATTTTCACATGATAAATGTCAATGTAAAAGTGCAGCAAAATGTTTCGCCTGAATGTATTCCAGAAGTAATTTTTCTCAATTCAATTAGCCCTACAACAATGTCTTCAGTAAATGACCATCTGTGGCTGGTTCAGATCCTGGAATGAAGACAGTTATCTGGCTGCATAAATTCACACAGTAATGAATGTGACCAAATCATCTCTCTTGTGAGCCAGGCAAACAAAGAATCTAACAACTCTACAATAGGAGGGGGGAAAGAATAATCTGCATATGAATTTAACTTGCATGATGAAGTATACCATGCAATTTAAAGCTTGGAATTCCACACTCTCCAGTTTTGGAATGAGCTTCCCAGATGGGATAACCCTAATCGGGATGAAAAAGCGAAATGTCTTTAACTACAGAATAGAAGTCCAGTTGTTTTATTTATTTTTTTGCTCAAAAGGGATGCAGCAAGTAAATAAGTGCACCTTTGCTTCTTTCATTTTTGTCCTTGTTTCATTTCTTTTGACTTGTAGGCCAGTCTTGCCTGATCAGTCACGTCGAGCTATTTTCTAGACAATCCAACGCTCCCCCTTTGCCTCTGTGTCTCCTGCAGATGTTCTGCTCAGGTCTACAGGCTACACAAGCCCCAAAAAGGACTCATGTCAATACTATCAAAAAGTTGATATGGCAAATATCAAATAAAGTTTATAAAACTACACAACAGAAAGTCATTGTGTCTTTGTTCTCATATTTTTAAGACTCTTCCTATCTTAAACCTGGTTCCTCATTGGCTGGTTTTACTGTGGGCTGAGATGTGCTTCCTCACGTCTTCCCCCTTTTTGACTCAGGATTTCTTTTAACAATTGATGCAGTGTCAACTGTCCCAAGTCTGCAGGTGCTTAACTGTGTATGTGTGAAGCAATCTGCAGTGGCTTTGCTCAAAAATTTTGTGATATGCGTCCTATTTGTTGTTTGTTTTTCATCAACCAAACTTTTGTGAGTTCATATTTAGATTTATTTCATTCCCTTTAAGAGTATTCATTTCACTCACACCCTAATACAAGTTTTGTCAGTTTTTTTAATTTTCAGCAAACACACAAAATTATACTGAACAAAAATGTAAACACAACACTTTTGTTTTAGATGTTGCAAGTTTTGAGGGAGAGTGTAATTGACATGCTGACTGCAGGAATGTCCACCAGAGCTGTTGCCCATAAATTAAATGTTCATTTTGCTACCATAAGCTGTCTCCAATGGCATTTCAGAGAATTTGGCAGTACATCCAACTGGCCTCATAACTGCAGACCTCGTGTAATCACACCAGCCCAGGACGTCCACATCCAGCATCTTCACCTCCAATATCATCTGAGACCAGCCACCCGGACAGCTGCTGCAACCATTGGTTTGCATAACCAAAGGATTTTGGCACAAACTGTCAAAAACTGTCTCAGTGAAACTCATTTGCATGCTTGTCATCCTCATCGGGGTCTCCATCTGACTGCAGTTTATTGTCGTAACCAACTTGGATGGGCAAATGCTCACTTTGGACGGTGTATGGTATGTTGGAGAGATGTTCTCTTCATGGATGAATCATGGTTGTCACTGTACCGGCAGATGGCAGACTGTGTGCATGGTGTTGTTGTCACATGTGGGGTACCCCAAGGTTCAATCCTAGGACCCCTTCTTTTCAATATATATATGCTCCCACTGGCCTAGGTTATAACAGGAAATAAGATTAGCTACCATAACTACACAGATGATACACAGCTCTACATCACGATGTCACCAGGTGACTCTGAACCCATCCAATCACTGAATAGATGCTTAGAACAGATAAATGTGTGGATGTGCCAAAACTTTCTCCAGCTGAACAGAAACAAAACTGAAGTTATTATCTTTGGACCTAA
>NC_051451.1:4569287-4582024 GCF_001649575.2 Kryptolebias marmoratus | reverse complement strand
GAAACACTGGGTGCCTTTAAATCTCAACTTAAAACCCACCTGTTTAGAGTTGCTTATGGCTAAATTAGGGTTAGAGTGCGGGTTTTTGATGTTTGTCTCTTTCTTACTGTTTATTCATTGTCACATGCTGTTTTTATTTTGTTTTTTAATTATTTAAAGCACCTTGAAATGCCTTGCTGCTGAAATGTGCTATACAAATGAAAACTGATTGATTGATTGATTGTTGTGTTCAGGAGCGGTTTGCTGATGGTTATGGTATGAGCAAGCAAATTTTAAGGACAACGAACACACGTACATTTTATTGATGACAATTTGATTGCACAGAGATGTCATGATGAGATCCTGAAGCCCATTGTTGTGCCATTCATCCACAACCACCACCTCATGTTCATCCAACCTACATTGCTCTCAAATGATTTGATCAGAAGTCTGAAAGGTGCTTATGTGTTAGAGATGACTCTGAGCTACTACCACATTAACTTTTAATTCAATATATGAAAATATGGCTAAGTGATAGCAATCTTTGTTTTTGTTAAGTTTCATGAACTGTGGTGGTCATCTCAAATCAGGTACAGTGCGTTCCAAGAGTTTCATTGAAATCTATCTACTGGTTCATTACATAGTTTTCTAACAGCAAATAACATGATTATATGCCTTTTTTGGCAGTGGGCAATAATTGCTCCACACAAGTTAATGTTTTTGCACAATTATTACAAAATTACAAATATTTTGTAATTTTCTACAACTGTCAAAGGGTACAGAAGAACAGACATGTTTACTTATTCTACACACACTCTTAGCATGATCTGTCTAATCACACCAATCTGGTGCATAGGAGAACAGTGGAACAGTGTGTAGAGAGCGAGAGTTACAGCAGCTAATGTACCAAACCTGACATATGTTGAGGGAGTTTGTGGAAACGCATGGCTTTAATCTGTCTGCGCTAACTGACAAATGGACTGGGAAAAAGCTGCAAAGCAGTGAGACCTGTTGTTCAGCCATGAGCATATGTCTGATGGATTGAGAGCACCAGGGACAAAAAAAAGAGTAAGGGACGAGTATAAACTTGTAGAATGAATTTCCTGCTGTCATGCCGCTTGATGTTTAAAAGAAAGTAAAGGTGAGGCAAGAGAAAGAGGTAAACCAGAATCCAGAGTCCAAACCAAGATAATTTAAGATGGCTAATTCTTCAATTTAATCCAAAAGACTCACAAAATAATTGGATAAATCCCCCAAAGACTGCCTCAACACACACAAATCCATCCATGGTGTCAGATGTCCATCAGTGAATTCTGCTTTTCTGACATGTAATACAGCTGAGAAACAGGATAATGAGACTGGGTGTGATCCTGAGAGTTGAACGTGAAAACATATTTTATTTTTACTGATGTTGCTGATTGATACCTTATGTATAGAGACATATGTGAGTCAATGCACTGTTGCACAGCAGGGATTTTCTTAATTCACGGAGGTTGTAATGGCTTTCAGGATATTTGGCTTTGACTGGACAGTTCTAGGTAAAAGACAATTTATAGTCTATCTATGTGCATGCCTGATAATGTAATCCTTAGTTAAATTAAAACAAATATTATTTATAGCACCTTTATAAAGTTACACTTAAAAATCCTTAAGTAAATTTAATTTTGTTTAAAAAATAATTTGTTAAAAAGACAGCTTTATTTTACCTTGATTAGATTTTTCAGTTCTATTTGGTACTCCAAGGCATTTTGCAGAGTTATACCCTTGAGAGTTATTGAGGAAATATGTGTTCTTCCAAAAGTCTACCTTACATTAATCCTAAACATGCCTGTTTACACTCTTGATAGAGACAATATCTGATTTAAAATGAAAGGTTTGGCCATATTGAAGTGGATTTCTGTGTAAAGGTTATGCAGAACTAATATCCTACTTGTTGTAGATATCTTTTGGAATGACCTCAGTTTGGGGAAATAAGAGTTTGCATCAAAAAAGACTAATGAGCTAACAGCTAGTTAAAACATGACTAAGACCAATTGTGATTGATTGCTAGTCTTCAAACAGGTCCAATATTTAAAATTTCACAGCAGTTCATTCAAACGCTATTTCATAAACCTTTATAAAGTTTGTCATGGATCAGATTATTATATAGCTCACCCAATGCTTGTGTGAAAACAAATGACTGGATTTCGCTAAGCTTCAAACTTGAAAGAGGCACCAGGCAGGGCTGTCCTCTCCCCCCTCACTGTTTGCCATATTTATTGAACCACTGGTGGCTGCAATTCGCCAATGTAAAAATATTTCTGGAATTCAAACAGCTAATAGAATACACAAAATTTGTTTATACGCAGATGTGTTGCTGTTTCTGGGGAATGCAAACGCCTCTCTTACAGAGACAATTACCTTAATAAATAATTTCTCAACAATTTCAGACAACTATATTAATTGGAACAAATCAAAGGCCCTACTTATCTTCTCTAATATCCATCTCTCCCGAACAATTCCTTTACAGATCAGAAACATTAGGTACCTGGGCATCAATATTTCTAACAGGCTGAATGAGCTGACACAGTTAAATTATGTTCCATTACTTAAATTATTAGAAGGAGATCTCACACTGTGGAGAATTCTCCCTCTGTCACTTATGGAATGGGTGACTTTTATCAAAATGATGGTTCTCCCTAAAAAAAAACTATATCTTCTCTATGATCCCAGTTAAGCCATCTCAGACTTGGTTTAAAAGCTTAGATTCTATCATGTCAAATTTTTTATGGATATCAAATACCCCACGGATCAGTTTAAAAACATTACAAAAGGCTAAAAATTTAGAAGGGCTGGAACAGTAGAAACTGCAGAAAACGACTCCTACAAGACAATGATTTAAATAAGACCAACTTCACCCCAGACCACATCTGTACCCTGCTGGACCTCTGCCTTTTAACCACTTAATTCAAATATAATGACAGTCACCCATTGTGGCCAATCTCTACATGGAGGAAGTGGAAAAGAGAGTCTTGAATCCTTTGAGGGAACAACAGCAAGCCATTGGTTCAGATATGTGGATGATGCCTGGGTCAGAATTCAAGCTAAAGAAGTAGAAGCGTTCACATCAACTCTGTTGACAACGTTGGACTGTCTGGTTCACATGGAAAGAGAGGACAGCTTCAACATTGAGGTCTGCAGGAAACCAACCCACACAGATCAGTACCTTCTGTTTGACTCTCACCACCCACTGGAACACAAACTCTCTGTCATCAGAACTCTACAGCATCGGGCCAAACACATCCCCATGAAGACAGAAGAGAAGGAAAAGGAACAAAAACATATTAAAAAAACTCTCTAAATATGTGGATATCCTAACTGGGCTTTTGTCAAGCCAGCGGGGAAATCTACAAAACACACCACTGAACAGAACAAGGAGAAGAACAGATGGAAAAACATTGTCATCTCTTATGTTGCTGGAGTATCTGAGAAACTGAGAAGGATTTCCACCAAACACAACACTCCAATACATTCCAAACCATCTATGTCAAAAGAGAGAAACCAACTTTAAACAGAGAAGGTCTCAGATTTCAGCTTAAAAAAATCTATAATGGAGCATTAGGCCTGATACCCAGCCAGTTTCCCTCCAATCAACACCTGCATTCATGTGACCAGAGTGGCCCATCTGTGAGTCAGGCTAACAAAGACCGTAAAGAGCTATTATCGTGAGGAGAATACAGGTAATCTGCATGTGACTCTAATTTACAGAAAATTTCAGCTTTAAAAGCCCAAACTCCACACACTCACTGATTTTTTTAACTGAATTGATTCAAAGTTGCATACTTTAAAACAGGCATCATGGAAGATTTTTTTTTAACTTGGAGCGATATTCTGCTAACATGACCATCATAAAGAATGGTATATTTTTTCATCTTAAAGAAGGATCAGAACCACCTGGCTTAATTGTATGTAACCGATAGATTCCAGTTTGTATATGTATATAATGAATCTTCTTTGTGCACCAAAGTTAGTCATGGAGTTCCTTAGGGTTGAGTACTTGGACCAGTACTATTTTCTTTTTGTATGCTTCCATTAGGGAAAGTTTTTACTTTGTGAATGACTCAAGGGAACTTGATCTCTTTACTGAGTGACTCAGAATAATCTGAGTTCATAAAGTGAACTAATTTTACAAGCTCTACAAGGCAACATCTTCCCAGCTTCACAATGGCTTTCAGTAGCAGTACATTGTAGAGTGTAGACAAAATTAATAAAAAACTCAGGATTTTGGTGAAACTAATGAGAAACCCCAGCCCTCTTTGAAGCTCTATAGCTGAGTCATATTTCACAGGAGAATGCTAACTGTGCACACACAAACTCTCATTGGCTTTTATTGTACCCAAGCTCTGTATTTTTAAATCTCTTTAGAAATTTTCTAGGTATCAATTGTACTCTAAACAATAAAAGTTCTTCAAACATAATTCATGCTGTTTCTGACCTGCAGATGTAGTTGGTCTTGCATGAGGCCTGTAGTTCCAGACAGTTGGGTGTCTGTTTTTCCTCATACGAGCAGACAGGAACAATGGTTTGACGTCTGCGTTCAGAGCATGCTTTCTGGTCACTGATGGGACATGAGCAGAACAGCATGCCATAGCTGTGCTTTGGATGAACCTGTACACCAAAACAATTATGACAACATTAACTACAAAAGAAGATATTTCATTATCATCCACTGTGCTTTTATATTAATATAAAGATGCTTTGTAACTGCTGCTAAATATTTTTGTGTAAATTATACCTCAAGGGATTTTTAAAAAGGTTTTAAAAACAAAACAAGTAGACTTCTATTCTGTAGTTGACATGTTTTACTTCACATCCAGGGAGCTTTCCTAATTTAAAACTGAAGACAGTGGAGTTCCTGTCATGATCGACGGAGGCGGAGGCGAACCCAGAAAACTACGAGCAGCACAAGAGACGAGACGGAAGGTCGACAGGGTGAATCATATTGCTTGGGTGACTGGTGAACTGGAGGTGAAGGTGATTGTAGATCTGAGGATGAAAAATTTAAATGTCCTTTTAGCTGGGTTACAGTGGCGTAGATGTTGGAGTAGTGTGCCAGATTGAGGAGACCAGGGCGGGACAGAAGGATTTTCTCAATAAGAGAGAAGGCGATAAGGTTGTGCTTTGGGTCTGAGTTTACAGCTGTTGAAGAAAGGAGTCTATTAATCTGATTGGAGATGTCCATGAGGTCAGCGGGTAATAGTCCTGAGGCTCTTATGTGAGCAGAAACGTGCTCCAGCTCGGGGGAAACCAGAAGGCGGGCTGAGGAGATTGTGGAGGCGTCACCATTAGCGATCCTCACAGGGACAAAAGGAGAAGCAATGGTCCGTCCCACCGGAGAAACCGTGGTGGCGGCGGTCCGTCCCACCGGGGAAGCTGTAGTGGCGGCCACCGCTGGCTTCCTCCTTTTCCGACGTCGGTTGTCTGACACCGTGGAGTCTGGTCCTTTCAAAAAGGAGAGCGGGTGCTCCTCCCGCAGCTCAGCCAGGATCCAGACCTTTTCTTCCGGGGTGAGAAGAATTCCCGTGTTCGAGTCTGCTGGGTTCAGGTGTGGTCGGATCATTCTGTCATGATCGACGGAGACGGAGGCGAACCCAGAAAACAGACTCATAATGCAGAACTAAAGAAAAACTGATTTATTTGAACGAAACCAAAAAGCTGACGGGGCAGCAGAACAAGAACCAAACCAAAACCAGAGACACGGAAGTACACAGGACTAGCATAGAAGAAAACAATGATCCGACAGCGTGATGGGGGAATTGACAAGGTATAAAAGCACAGAGGATGATGAGGTAAGTGGGAACAGGTGAATGATAATAATAGCTGACAGGTGGAGATGGGCGTGGCAAGTAAACAGATAAGTGAATGACTGAGGAGGCATGAGTGATGACAGGAAACAAACACAGACACACGAGGCAGAAGGAACTCAAACCAAAACTACAAGATAACAGAAAATAATAAACACCAACTGAAACATAAAGCAACTAACTGAAAACCAAAAACCGAAATGACATAATATGTACGCTTATTCACATTCAGATTAATTTTATTTCCTTCCCACTGGAGAGACGTAAGGGTCTTTGTTTGCCTGACTCACAAGACAGATGCTTTGGTCACCCGCATGAAGGTGAATTTGTGAGACATTGACTGGGTATCAGTCAATGCTCTGTTGTAAGTTTTAGAAATCTGAAATATAAGACCTCCTCATCTGTTTATTTATTTGTTTATTTTTTGTTTGATATAAATTGCTTTCTTTCTCTGGATTTACCATGTCCTGGATGTATGAGAATCTACAGCATACCTCTGAAGGAGAACATCATTTCATCAACGCTCCATACACCTGCTGATATTTACATAAACAACAACTGGTGTACAAATGCTACAGATATTGTTAGCCACTGCTCAGAGAACACTGAGTTTTTAACCCTCAACTGTTGCCCATTCTACCTTCCGAGAGAATTTAAAACTGTCAATATCACAGCTTTTTATATCCCTTCCAGCGTGAACACAAAGGAAGCGCTTTCCATTTTGTACCAGGATGTGAATGAACTACAAAACACACCCGGATTCGGTCTGTATAATCGCTAGCGATTTTAATCAGGCCAATTTAAAAACAGTAATGCCATACTAACATAAGTGTGTGAACTTTGCAACAAGAGGGGAGAACATACTTGACCAGGTCTACACTAACATCAGGCAGGCTTTCAGAGCAGTTCCTCATCCCCACCTGGGTTCATCATCTGCTCTCACCACCCTCTATAGGGGTGCTATCGAGAGCATTCTGACCAGTAACCTCTCTGTCTGGTACGGCAGTTGTCCAGCTGCAGACAAGAAGGCACTTCAGAGGGTGGTGAGGACTGCAGAAAAGATTATAAGATCGCCTCTACCAGCCCTTCAGGATCTTTACAGCAGCTTGCGGTGTCGCACAAGCAGATTGGGAAACAGTTTTTTTCCACAAGCTATTAGATTAATCAACTCATTGAAGAAAACTAAATGAACATTTCAAGGACATTGGAGAACATTCCATAAACATTTATTCATTGCACTTACATACAGTATCTGTATTACTGTACACTACTTGTATGTTTATTGATTGTATTTTTTTTACTGTACAGTGTGTGTGTGTGTGTGTGTGTAAGGGGGGGGGTATTGTCAATATTTTATGTTTTATGGTTTTATATGTTTTTTAATAGCACATTGGAGACTGGTGAAACGCAATTTCAAACTTCTGTGTTAACTTAGTTAGATAGATTTTTGACAATAAAGAATACTTGACTTGATCTAGCTTTCACAGGCAGCTAAAACCAGAAGGAAATGACCAGAAATATACAGCAAAACTGAACATATTGATGCACTAATGGTGACAATTTCATAAATTCTGACTTTCTTAATGTTAAATTGCAAGGTAGACACCAACAAGGCAACTATAAATGACAGCCATGCATCAGTTCAAGAATGTAATCACGGTTATTTAAGCAATACAAAAAAAAAGCTGATGCTTAAATTTTAAAGTTGGTTCAAGCACAGAAATCGAAAACGAACATCAGTTTTAAATTAACAACTTAATGATTTTTTTTTTCTTTTTTAGTTGAAGATGCAGCAGTTAAGTTATCACAGTGGACAACATAGGCCATGGGCTGTAATTACAAAGCCCCTCATCATTTTTTAGAAAATGGAACAGACACACAAAACATCTCTTGTGCTTGATGGATAAATTGATGTCTGCTTTCAGAACTTGAAAATCCAACCCAGAACAAAAAAGCTCCCATGATTAGTTTGTTAACTTTTGACAGGCCTTCTAAGTTATACACAACCCTTATTTTTAAAACTGGTCCTTTGTGGTGGACATTCAGCTTCTATTCCTTTCAAAATCTGATGTTTGTGTAATTTTGTTTACCTTACCTTGTCAAAGAACTGCCGCAGGGCTTTGTGGCACTTCCTCTTGTTGCAGACTTCTGCGGTAGAGACACGGCTGGTGCACGGGCTTATGTAGGCTGAGCGGTACTTCTTACATGTGTCGTTCAGGTTGCAAGCTTTGGCGGCGTTCAGACAGTTATTCTCTCGGGCCACCGCAGGCTCACCTACAGACACAGAGACATAAGGTGAGAATGTCAGAAAAACTGTTGAAGCAACACAAAAGTGCCAGTATATGGTGATTTGTGAGGCTGATGATGAACTTGTTAGTTTAATGGGGCATGTGGGCAGAGAGAATACCTAAAACCATGACCTTGTAGTTGCCTGTGTTTGTTTGTTATTACCTTATGAACCATTAAATGGCTTTAACTGAAACTTTCATAAAGCTATGTATTACTGTGTATTGATATGCAACTGTGTAATAACAGACCCTCAACATGGCTGGCAAATCAGGCTCGTGTGTGCAGAAAGTGTCAGTGTGGTGTTCATTTAGTCATCAGAATGAACGGCCATGTCAGCTTACACAAATTACCAGAGTTTGTCTTGATTTACAAATAATTAACATTTTCAGTGTAAATGGAGCAAAATATGCATGCATATTTTTTTCTGATAATAATCAAATAAAACTGGTGAAGTCCGGTGTGATGAACAAAAGTTGTTTTAAGGACAGCACAACACATCAAGGAAAAGAAGAAAAAGAAAGTGGATGCTTTGTGTTGATGGTCCAGTAATGCATTAACTGCTAACATGACAAATGACATGATTTCAAAAATGATAAAATTTTCATGTTGGAAACATGAAATTGTCCAAAATGTCTTGGTATGCTGAAGCATTAAGAGTTTCTTTCACTGGAACCAAACAACCAAGCCCAACTCCTGAAAAACAACCCCACACCATAATTCCCCCACCACCAAACTTTACACTTGGCACAATGCAGTCAGACAAGTACCGTTCTCCTGGCCACCGACAAACCCAGACTCATCCATCAGTTTGCCAGAGAAGCGTGATTTGTCACTCCAGAAAACACATTTCCACTGCTCGAGAATCTAGTGGTGGCATGCTTTAAATCACTATAGCTGATATTTTGCATTGCACTTGGTGATGTAAGGCTTGGATGCAGCTGCTGGGCCATGAAAACCCATTCCATAAAGCTGCCTATTCTTGAGCTAATCTGAAGGCAATATTAAGTTTGTAGCTACTGACTCTGCAAAACGTTTGTGACCTCTGTGCATTATGCACCTCACCCGCTTTGTGATTTTACGTGGCCTACCAATTTGTGGTTGAGTTACTGCCTTTCCCCAATCACTTCCACTTTGTTATAAAACCACTGACTGGACTTATTGCACCCTATCACGGAAGCATGCTGGAATTCCCTGATCTCCTGAGAGCAACTCATTCTTTCACATATATTAGTAGAAGCAGTCTGCATCCCTAGCTTGGTTTTATACACCTGTGGCCATGGAAGTGATTGGAACACTTCAGTGCACCTCAATGAAATCACATCTCAGTTCACATTTCAAACCCAACAGGACTCTCTGACAGAGGCTGGTCCATCCTAAGGACAAAACACCCAAACGCAAACTTAGCAGTGTGGTGTATGCAGTTCAGTGCAGTGAGTCCAGACCTCTTTATTGGAGAAACCAAACAGCTTCTCCACAGATGCATGGCTCAACACAGGAGAGACAGCTCTTCAGGACATGACTCAGCTGTCCACCTACACCTCAAGGGTAAGGGACACTCTTTTGAGGACCAAAATGTTCATATTTTGGACCAAGAACACATATGGTTTGAAAGTGGGGTAAAGGAAGCCATTTACGTCATATGAGAGAAATCAAGTTGAAACAGAGGAGGAGGTCTCAGATTTCACCTTTCAGGAATCTACAATGGAGCATCAAGCCTGATATCCAGTCAGTTTAACTCTAATCGGCCCATTTGTGAGCCAGGCAAACAAAGACCCTAAAGAGCCTCTATTGTAAGTAGAATGAGTGTAATCTGCATGTGAATCTACATTATATTATACAAGCTCCTTGTATGAGAAAGAAAATGTCTTCAACTACAGAAAAGTGCAGTGGTTTTTGTTTGCTTTTTAAGTGATATAAAAATATCGGGTATCATGTTGATTATTTTAGATTATTGTAGCAGTGGATCATTTATCATAGTTTTATTACTTTTGTTAAGTATTGCAGCATCAACAGCGCTGATCTTGAGGGCAGAAGTTGAATAGAGACATTTTACTTTTACACCCCAACATCCCCTCTCTCAGAGAGCTAACATCACACAGAAAACTGGTGTGGGGTGACGTAACGCATTACTGAGCAGCTAAATTGCACCACATTGTGGTAGAAACAAATGACCACTTCTCAAACAAAACAACAATAATACAGTCAGTATCTTTACAACTGCAGTACACAAATCAGATTTCTTAACAACTTTAACTAGTACAATGTGTAAATTATTGCAGAAACTTCTTAAAAGTGACAACTTTGTGATTGGGTTCAAGCTTTAAAGAGATACTGCACATTACAATGTTTAATATAAAAACAGAATAATTTAAATTTTCTGCATTACTGCAACATTACTGCAATTATAAAACAGAAATATGTGCTTATCTATTTTGCTTGGTAACCTAAGGAGCCATGTTTTTGCTTTGCAGGAGCAATTCTAAAATATTTTAGAGCTCCAGACATTGAGCCAGAGGGATCTTTCAAACTTCCTGAACAGGAAGCCCCAGGGCCATCATGTTCCTCAGGACCTCCTTCTGATCAAGAAGCAGAAAGTCATCTTCCTCTGCACATTTATAAAAGCCTGTTTTTGGTAAAGCAGTAGATCCAGTTGACTGGCCATCAGTTCTCTCTCATTCATTCATTACTGTATCCCAATATGTGGGTCACCATGAGAAATGCCTACACGCTGCCTGTGACTGTGGCCTCAAAAGAGAGGACTTTCTCAAAGCTGAAACTTATCAAGACCTACCTAAGGTCATCCATGGGACAGGCACCCAGGACAGGTTGCAAGTGTATCATAGGGTCACATAGAGACAAAGGAGACTACCATTCACGATCTCAGTCATACGTAGGGCCAATGTAGAATTGCCAATGAACCAAAGATGCATGTTTTTTGGTCTGTGGGGGGAAACCAGAGTAAACACACATTAGAACAGGGAGAACATGCAAACTCCACCCAGAAAGCCCCCTTGCGGGAAGCGGTCCTGCAACCTTCTTGCTAGGAGGAGACAGCTCCAACCACTCACTGTACTGTTGTAACACCCTAGTACTTATATCAATACTTGGAATTAGTAAGCACTCAAATCTAAGTACTTGAACTTGTGGTTAGTGGTCCATCTCTATTTTTAAATTAAGTAAAAAAAAAAAAAATGTTTGGTCAATGCTTTGCATTTTGGTTTAGGGGAAAGCAAATCTGCATTAAATACCATGCCTGGAGAATCACAAAGGAATTATTTGTGACCGACATGGTGCTCAGAATGACGCCATAAGAAAAGGGATATTTTAGCTATTTACACGGCAAAATCCTCTAATGTCTCATTATGCAACCAAATACATTCTGAATTGTTGCACTTCCAAGATAATTTTTCATTAAAAGATGGAAATGGTTTGTGGTGCAACATGCAGTTTGTTCCAACATGTTTAATTTTGGCTGATACTGAGAAAATGATAGCCCAAAAATGCTTCACACAAAACCACTTAAAACAAACAAACAAACAAACAAAATAACGTTATTAAGTGCCAAAACTAAATCTAAATTTTTGGCTTATGTTGTGAGATAAAAATCACTACAAATTATCAGATAACCAGTCCTATCTGGCAAATACCCAAATATGGTGCAGGTATGGGAGAAAAAGAAACGTTATGTGTGCATATATATATATACATATACATATATAGTGTGTATACACTCATTGGCCACTAGGTACACTTGCCAGTACTGGGTTGGACCCCCTTTTGCCTTCAGAACTGCCTTAATCCTTTGTGGCATAGATTCAACAAGGTACTGGAAACATTCCTCAGAGAGTCTGGTCCATATTGACATGATAGCATCACGCAGTTGGTGCAGATTTCTCAATTCAATTCAATTCAAAAATACTTTATTAATCCCAAAGGGAAATTAAATGTTGACGTAGTATGGAGTGAAAATAGTTTCAAAATACCTGTGCGTGCGTAAAAGTAATTGTGGGTGTGTAAAAATATTTGTGTGTGTAAAAGGATTTGTGTGTGTGTAAAAGGATTTGTGTGTGTGTAAAAATATTTGTGCGTGTTTAAAAATATTTGTGTGTGTGTAAAAATGTATTTGTAACTCATGTAAGCATCTTTGTGTGTAAGTTTGGATGGTTGTTTCTGTGAAACATCATTGTAAGCCTTAAAAAGAAAATAAACCTTTTCCTACGCCTTCAAATGTTGAAAAAGTACACACAAGTCGCCAGATACACATACACAAAACTGCAGTTACGTACAGATCCAGTTACGAGTGCACAACTATTTTTGAGACTCATTTCAGCTTCCGGGGAGCTCACAGTGCGTAGATGTTGCGTTTAGGTGCTAGTAGAAAGCTGGGTCATCTGAGTTTTCTTCAGAACATTGTTTTTTCCATAGTTCAACACGGTCAGTAAAACGTGCAAGTTTTAACGTCCACTTACTTCTGACGGTAGACCACGACCGCGATCACTGGGCTGAATCTGTGTATCATTCACTCTTTCCATTTTCAATTGACTATCAAAAATCAAATAATGAAAAAAGGACTGGTTATTTTATTTTTTTAATATGACACCAAAAACAAATAAATGCCTGTTTTTT
>NC_051451.1:4551105-4567383 GCF_001649575.2 Kryptolebias marmoratus | reverse complement strand
GGTGCTCCTGTGCTGCTGACCACCTGGTTAGACACACAGTCCTTCAGTCTCACAAACTGTGGTCTGTTTGTCAGGTAGTCATTGATCCAGGTGATTGTTGAAGCCTCCACCTGAGTTTTCTGGAGTTTCAGACGAAGCAGATCAGGCTGAATTGTGTTAAATGCACTGGAGAAATCAATGAACATGATCCTCACAGTGCTGCCTGCTTTGTCCAGATGACAGTGGGTTTGTTGAAGGAGGTGTATGATGGCATCTTCAACTCCAACTCCACGGCAATAAGCAAACTGAAGGGGGTCCTGATATGTGCTGGTTTGCTTACTCAGGTGGGCTAACAGGAGTCTCTCCAGGACCTTCATGATGTGGGATATCAGGGCAACAGGTCTGTAATCATTAATGACTGAGGTGTGAGTTTTCTTTGGTATCGGAACCAGACAGGATGTCTTCCACAACAGTCAGCTGCACATCCATGATGTGAATCTCCTGTTCTATCACATCCCAAAGGTGCTCTATTGGATTGACATCTGGTGACTGTAGAGGCCATTCGAGCACAATGAACTCATTGTTGTGTTCAAGAAATCAGTCTGAGATGATTCGCGCTTTGTGACATGGTGTGTTATCCTGCTGGAAATAGCCATCAGAAGATGGGTACACTGTGGTCATAACTGGATGGACATGGTCAGCAACAATACTCAGATAGGCTGTGGTGTTGACACGATGCGTAATTGGTGTTAATGGACCCAAAGTGTGCCAGGAAAATATCCCCCACCACCAACCTGAACTGTTGATACAAGGCAGGATGGATCCATGCTTTCATGTTGTTGATGCCAAATTCTGACCCTACCATCTGAATGTCACAGCAGAAATCGAGACTCATCAGACTAAGCAACGTTTTTCCAATCTTTTATTGGAGCCTCAGTTTCCTGTTCTTAACTGACAGGAGTGGCACCTGTTGTGGTCTTCTGCTGCTGTAGCTCATCCGCCTCAAGGTTAGACGTGTTGTGCGGTCAGAGATGTTGTTCTGCATACCTCGGTTGTAACGAGTGGTTATTTGAGTTACTGTTGACGTTCTATCAGCTCGAACCAGTCTGGCCATTCTCCTTTGACCTCTGGCATCAACAAGGCATTTGCGCCCACAGAACTGTCGCTCACTGGTTATTTTCTATTTTTTGGACCATTCTCTGTAAACCGTAGAGATGGTTGTGCGTGAAAATCCCAGTAGATCAGCAGTTTCTGAAAAACTCAGACCAGCCCCTCGGCATCAACAACCATGCCATGTTCAAAGTCACTTAAATCACCGTTCTTTCCTATTCTGATGCCCGGTTTGAACTGCAGCAGATCGTCTTGGCCATGTCTACATGCCTAAATGCATTGAGTCTCTGCCATGTGATTGGCTGATTCGACATTTGCGTTAATGAGCAGTTGGACAGGTGTACCTAATAAAGTGGCTGGTGAGTGTGTGTATCAAATCAATCAAATCAAATTTATTTATAAAGCACATTTAAAAACAACTGCTGTTGACCAAAGTGCTGCACACACAAACATTCAATACAAACATACAAAAATACAATAACATTACAATTCTCAGAATGTATCAAAAGCCAGTGAATATAAATGTGTTTTAAGAAGAGATTTAAAATCACCAAGTTTTGAAGCCTGTCTAATATGAAGGGGCAGCTGATTCCACAGTCTAGGAGCTACCACTGAAAACGCCCGATCACCTCTGTGGACCAGCCTGGGTCTTGGGACAACTAAGCACAAATGGACACTTAATCTAAGTGATCTAGAGGGCACATAAGGCTGCAGACGATAAGACAAATATGCTGGTGCCTGCCCATTTAAGGACTTATAAGTCAACAATAAAACTTTAAAATCAATTCTAAGACGAACGGGGAGCCAGTGAAGGGAAGCAAGCACTGGGGAGATATGTTCACGCTTTTTTGTTCGCGTTAAGAGACGAGCTGCAGCGTTCTAAACCAGCTGTAGTCATGAGAGGCCGGCCTGGCTGACACCAACATACAAAGAGATACAATAATCCAGTTGGGAGCTAATAAAGGCATGAATCACCAAGTCATTTAAAGATAAAAATATTTTTACTTTAGATAAGAGTCTCAATTTAAAAAAGGACTTTCTAACAACAGAACTAATCAGTTTCTCAAAATTAAGACTGGAATCAAAAATTACTCAAAGATTTTTTACGTGAGATTTTACAAACTGCTCGAGACAACCAAGATCAGCAAGGGATGTGCTACAATTACCACTAGAACCAAACAAGATAACTTAAGTTTTATTTTCATTGAAGTTGAGAAAGTTTGAAGCCATCCAAGGTTTTACCTCAGTAAGGCAGTCTAACAGTGGTTGAAGTGAGAACTGATGATTGTGCTTCCACCGGAAGTAAATCTGAGTATCATCTCCATAAGAATGAAAAGAAATATTACATTTTATAAAAATGGAACCTAAGGGGAGCATGTAAATGGAAAACAACAGAGGTCCAAGTCCAAGTCTCTTGCACTGATTTTTTCCTTTAACATTGTGAAGCTCTACTTAGAACCTTAAGATCCAATAGTGCAAAATGCAAATGCTTGCAATTTTTTGACTGGTCTTAAGATTTTGATCAGGAGTGTGTATATATATATATATATATATATATATATATATATATATATATATATATATATATATATATATATATATATATATATATATATATATATATATATATATATATATATATATATATATATATAATTAAAGTACTGTGAGTGTTACAGTCACAGTAATAACAACAACAGTATTACTACAATACTACTACTACTACTACTACTACTAATAGTAATAATAATAATAATAATAATAATAATAACTAGGGAAACAAAGAAGAAAACACCTGATCGTTAACAGCTTCTTATTACCTGAAAGTTGTCTGGATTTACAAAATTGACACACTCTGTCATCCAAGCCAACACCTGTTCAGTCATCACTCTGCTGACCTTTAAATACTTAAAACACCACCTGTTCTGTCAGCATCAGATTCCAAAGACCCTGTCCAAACTGTTCCACTGTATCAGGTTCTGAAAACATCTTAAGGGGAAAAAAAGATATTTTTTGTTGCATTTGCATCTCCTTCTCACACATAATGAGCTTTTGGTGAGAAAAACAAACATTTTAAAATAATTTTTTGTCAAGTTAATGTTTTTTCTCTGTATTTTAATATTTTGTTAACATAAACATTCTTGTCAAGACAGATGCTCAGTTATCCTGAGTCTGGTTCAGCTGGAGGTTTCGTTCTAATGTGTCCTGAAGATTCAGCACAATCTGCTGGTTTCCATAGACTGATAACTTTTACTAATTTGCATTTTATAATATACTATATGTGAATGTATTGTGTTCAAATAGGAATGATTGACTGTAATTAGATTAGAATCTGGATCTGAACTGGATTTATGAGTTGGACCTTTTAATTGTGTTTGTGCCCTGAAATGTCTTTTCTTGTAAATTGGCGCTTTATAAATAATCTAAAACTGAACTGTGTGCAGCATGGGTATTTTAATGTTTTTGTAAGAGTAGTGTAAACAGAAATTTATCAATAAATTAAAAAAAAAACTCAGTTTAAAAATAATAGTACGAGTGGTATAGACAAGGCCTTAATAATATAAATTAATTATAATTATAACAAAACATCTACAGTATCATCATGAAATTTAAAATATATCAGCTACTGTATATAAGAAGCAATAGGTTTTTTTTTCTCTATTTTTTCAAGAATTGAAATCATAGAAAAAGGGATCCAGAAAGACAATATACACTGCCTGGCCAAAAAAAAAGGTTACACACAAAAATTTTGTTGGACCGCCTTTAGCTTTGATTACAGCACGCATTCACTGTGGCATTAATACGATAACCTTCAGCAATGTCACAAGATTTATTTCCGTCCAGCGTTGCATTCATTTTTCAACAAGATCTTCGATCATTAATAATAATAATAATAATAATAATAATACATTTTATTTGAAGGCACCTTTCAAAGCACTCAAGGTCACTGAATAATAAACAGAAAGAATAAAACAAATTTATAACAATATAAAACATAAGGCGTATAACAAACACAATTAAAAAATAAATTACATTAAGTAGAATAAGCAAGTTTGAAGAAATTAGTTTTTAGGTTAGATTTAAAAGACAGAGAATCAGAATTATGGATGAACTGTGGAAGAGAGTTCCAGAGATGAGGAGATGTGCAGGAGAAGGCTCTGAAACCCATGGTTGTCATGCGGGCAGAAGGTGTTACAAGAGAGATGGATAAGGAGAAGCAGAGAGTTCTAGGAGGTGTGTAATAACAAAGAAGATCAGTGAGATACAAAGGTGCCAAGTTATGGAGAGTTTTGAAGGTGAGGAGGAGAATCTTGAAGTCAATACAGTATTTTATGGGTAACCAATGAAGATGTTTAAGAATAGGGGTGATATGTTCCTTTGCATTAGTTCTGGTAATGGTCCGAGTAGCTGTGTTCTGAACAAGCTGGAGTTTATGAATGATTTTAAAAGGAAGACCTGAGAGGAGAGCGTTACAGTAATCCAATCAAGAAGTGACAAGTGCATTGACAAGGATGGCTGTACTAGAGGGAGTAAGAGATGAACGGAGACGGTTGATGTTTCAAAGATGAAAATATGCAGATCGAGTGATGTTATTGACTTGAAATTCAAAAGATAAGGTGCTATCAAGGATAACACCCAGACTCTTAGCTGTAGGAGAAGGGGATACTGTGGAATCATCAACTTTAAGTGTGAAATTATTACATTTGGATAAAGTAGTGCAAACAAGAAGAAATTCTGTTTTCTTGGAGTTGAGTTTAAGAAAGTTTTGACTGAACCATGATTTAGATTCACAAAGACAATCTGAAAGGAAAAATGGTGGAAGAGTGGCGTTGGGCTTGGTGGAGAGGTAGAGCTGGGTGTCATCTGCATAGCAGTGGAAATGAATACCAGATTTTCTAAAAATGAGACCAAGTGGAAGAAGATAAATAATAAACAGCAGAGGACCAAGAACAGAACGCTGATGTTCACCTGAAGTAACTGGGGAAGACTGTGACTTAAAGTTCTTGAGTTGGACAAAGTGCTGACAGTCAGAAATATAAGATTTGAACCAATTCAGAACTTTGCCAAAAACCAATGGAACATAATCTGTCAAGAAGAATGTTATGTGAGATGGTATCAAATGCTGTACTAAGGTCAGGGAGAATGAGAAGTGATAAGACTACAGAGTCAGCAGCAAACAGAAGATTATTAGTGATTTTAATTAAAGCTACTATGAAGGGGGCGAAAACCTGACTGAAATTCCTTAAACAGATCATTGTAAGAAAGGTGACTGTGAACCTGGGCAGCAACTATTTTTTCAAGTATTTTGAATAAGAAAAAGAGATGAGAAATGGGTCTAAAGTTATTTAAGTCATTTGGATCAGCACCTAATTGTTTAAGAATTAGAGTTATTGCTAGTGTTGTTTCATACATGAACGAGTCGTTCAAATGAATGAATCATTTTGGGTGAATGAACTGAACCAAATCACATTATTCACTGATTCGTTTGTTACTTAGTTCAGTTAAGTTCAGCAAGAGTGGAACTTCTGTGTTCTGTGACTCACTCATCACGTAAATCTAAATGACAGAGCAGCGTGCGCCGTGCAGGCTGGGCGGGATTTACTCAGTAAACGTACTGCTGATTCACGCATGCGCAGAAACAACAAACTGCCGCTGAGTACTGATTCGTTCAGTGTACATACTCAGTTGGCGCATGTGCAGAAACAATGAACCGCTGCAGACCACCGATTCATTCAGTGTACGAACTGCTGATTCGCGCATGTGCAAAAACAACGAACTGCCGCCGAGTGCTGGCCACATTTCTTCCTCGAAGATGATGGGTCCCCACTATCCTTTCAGTTTTTAATAATGCGTTGGACAGTTCTTAACCCAATTTTAGTAGTTTCTGCAATCTCCTTAGATGTTTTCTCTGCTTGATGCATGCCAATGATTTCACCCTTCTCAAACAGACTGACATCTTTTCCACGACCACAGGATGTGTCTTTCAACATGGTTGTTTAAGAAATGAGAAGCAACTCATTGCACCAGTTAGGGTTAAATAACTTGTTGCCAGCTGAAACATAGTCGCCCATGCAGTAATTATCCAATAGGAGGCTCGTACCTATTTGCTTAGTTAAATCTAGGTGGCGACTTTTTTTTTGCCTTTTAAACAGACATAATAACAGGTAGATAACAATAACTGCAAACCAAAGGAATGGGACCAACAACATAACCTCATAATTAGAGATAGTTAATATGTTTCTTGGATAAAACTGACCATATTCTTGTGTGAGTTGTAATTGTTTCTGACATACACATAGATAAACAGTCATACAGTGTTCTGTCTATGTGTTACTGCACCCATAGTGTCAGCTGTACATCTGCTGAACTCCTGCTGCACTCCTGGCAGATGGCATTGTCTCTCAAAAACACAGAAACACACACATACATTAATATACAGGCAGCATGCTCAGACAGGACCCGCACCCAGTTGGAGCTGGGCCATCTGGAGGCCTGGTAGGGGAAACAAGAACCCCTCCTCCATAGTGGCTCATATTTCCGATTCATCCTCAAATTGATTATCATGTCGCCTGTTTCCTCCTGTCCCCCTGCCTAATTTCAATTTCCATGGGAATAGACTAGGTCAAATCCTGACCTCATCAAACTTTGTACATCTTTACTCCACTCCTTTAGTTTTTTTTAATTTCTCATATTCCTGTTCACTCATCTGGAGTTCCCTATCCTTCTTTTTTTTACACTGCCTTTCTTTTTTCTTTTTCAGTTTGTTTTTCATTTAGCTCTGGATGTGTTCTAATCATCACCTTCCATCTTCCTTTTCCATCATTTTCAAACATCGCAAAATTTAATTCTTGAGGCTCCCACTGCTTTTAGTGTTCTGGGTTATCTCTTTGCCATCTGTCCTTTTACTTTCTTTTTGAAGCAAAGAGAAACTGTTTATCAAACCACATTGGCCTTTTGGTGCCTTAGGAATCCTTAGAATACATATAAAAAAATTCTATCACTTCTCAACAAGTTGTAAATAATATGATCTGAAAAGCACTTAAAACTACCTCAGTCTCTTCTTTTGTTTATATTGTAGGACAAGTTTTTAATATAAATATTGTATATCAAGGCATCTAAATAAATTTTTCCATCCGTCCTTTTTCTTTACCTGCATTTCTGAGCAGGGTCGCAGGGAAGCTGGTGCCTACCTCCAGCAGTCACTGTGCCAGAGGCAGGGGATACCCTGGACAGGTTACAAGTCCCTCACAGGGACTCACACCACTCCACACAAAAAGTTCAGGAGGTAAACCTGCGACCTTCTTGCTATGAGGAGACAGCATTACGCACTGCTTCACTGTGCTGCCCCAGTACAATACAATACATGACAGCACCTACACAATGATACATATACACAATAATGCACAGGCTAGATATTGCACAGTGTACAAATAATGTGCTTAGGATGAGTCAATATAGTGCATACAGAGACTAGTTTGTTGTTTAAAAGGGTGATGGCTTGTGGGATAAATAGGGTTGCCAACTGTCCCGTATTAGCCGGGACGTCCGGTATTTCAGCCAAATAAGGTGCGTCCCGTACAGCACTGTGCTGCGAGGGAGTGAGGAAAACTTGGAACGCGGTTGTGTGTAAGTGGCGTGTTGTGTAACGTGTCATGAGGATAACAGAGGAGATGATGTGGACGAGGAAAACGAGAATAATTTTTGTTTAGGGGGATCTAACTCAAATGTTGGGGAATTAAAAATAATTATGTGGTGACACCACACATGACGTCATACATGATGTCATTAAGCCCCGCCCCTGGCGGGGCCGTCCCGTTTTTTAGAGCGGTTGAGTTGGCAACCCTAGGGGTAAATCAGTTGGAGACTTACAGTACATCTACAGAATACTTTCACTAGTTAGAAGCAAAAGTTTAAAAAACACATCTTGTGTGATTAGTTAGTATTTATTTAAGGACTCACAGCTACAACCACACCCATGTTTACCTTAATATTGGTAAATTTGACTAAGTGGCAACCACTATGGTAAGTGTTAGCTAAATTTGCTTAGCTCTGGCAGCCATCAAGAATTGAACTGACTCCATTTTAGTTCTGGATGTACATTTAATTACTCTGAAAGTTTCATTAAATCTGCCCAGTGATTCATGAGCTATTTACCTAAGAAACAAACATATACACACACAGAGACATGGGCACAAACATTTGTTATTGCCCACTGCTGAAGGGAAAAGCAAAATAATACATGAATGAAAAACTGTAATCGGAAAAATTAGGTGGCGATCAATAATGACTTGAAGAAAAGCCTAAACTTGAAGATTAGAAAATCTGAAGATTATTTAATTTACGGCAACTATCTGAAAATCTACCATTTGGAACTTTTGAAATAATCTAAGCTAACAAAAGGGCAACTTTTTCATATATAAACTATATTAGCATTGGGAAAAAAAACAATTTCAAAAGAAATGTTAAAGTTGCTGCCAGTTTCTCATTGGGTCACCATGGTAACCACACTCCTGTGTCTATCACTTCCTGACTGCACTCTTGAAAAGACAGGTAGACAGAAATGAAGAAATAAATGTAAGCTTCAAACAGTCACTGTGCAAAAACAAAGTAAAAAAAATCCTGAACTGTAAGTGACAGAACCTTTTATCACACAGATATTCTTTCAACAGTGTTTTATGTTGGAGAGACAACAAGTTCAAGAGACTCTTCATTTCAAGTTTGCAGAGAAAATTCTGAACTCAGATACAGTGGAAATCAGTGGAAATTTAGGTTGTGCACTCTTTGCACTTTGAGATTTGAGAGAAAACCATACGTCCTATACCAGTGACAGACACATTTGGTGAAAAAAGACAAAAATACCTTATATAAATGTAATATATAATTTATATAAGTAAAGACTGGAAATAAGAAGAGTTTGCAGAAATTTTGGAAAGATTGTTTGAGTCTGCACTTTTGGTGTCTGTTTTGGGTTTCTGTTCTCCCTCCCCCAGGCTGCCTTGTTCCCTATCACACCTGTTTTCTATCTAGCTCGTCACTCCCTCATTACTTAAGCACTTCCCTTTCACTCTTGGGGGTCAGTTCCTTGTGTTAGTATCTTTGGTTGTATGTGTTGTCGCTCCATCCACGCTGTGGTCATTCAAGAAGACTTCGAACTGCCTGCTGCCCTTTGGTCCTGCTTTCCGTTTCATGACAGAAGGAACTGACCAAAACCATGGACCAGGCAGCAGAGTTTTCGCTTGCGGAACTCTCCTGGGAGGATTTCTACCGGCTCCACATCGTAGTACGCAAGTACTGCAACATGGAGGCCACCTCCGAGGGAGTTCCTGAGCGTTTTTGGGCCGCCCGGTGTGTCCTGGTCGTGGTGGCACACCACCCTGGGATGGAGACGTCTCCGGGAATGGCCAAGAGCCTCGGCAGAGCCAGGTGGGACTTCGCCCTAGGTTTCACACCCTCCTGGGCCCCGATGGTGGCGGTCCCGCAGGCAAGATCTCTGGTGTCTCCTGTGCTGCCGGCAACGTCTACGGTGTTTCCTGCGCCACTGGCAAAGTCTTCGGTGTCTCCTGCACTGCCGGCAAAGTCTCCGGTGCCCACAGCTGGTCAGGCCACTGCTCCCCTTCGAGGGCTCCGCCAGCTGAGCGGCCGGCCTCTGGGTGATCTCATCCGGGGGCTCCGCCAGTTGCGCGGCCAGCCTCTGGGCGATCTCGTCAGCTAATGACTATTCTTTTTCGGGCTTCCTTCTCCTGCGCCTCCTATGGGAGGATCTTGGTTTCTCAAACTGGTTGGGGTTGTTTTTTGTTCCGGACTCAGGTGTTTTGGGCGTCTGGGATCTGCCCTTAAGAGGGGGGCACTGTTAGAGTCTGCACTTTTGGTGTCTGGGTTGGGTTTCTGTTTTCACTGCCCCTCCCCAGCTGCTTTGTTCCTTTTCACACCTGTTTTTTATCTAGCTCGTCACTCTCTCGTTACTTAAGCACTTCCCTTTCACTCTTGGGGGTCAGTTCCTTGTTAGAATCTTTGGTTGTATGTGTTGTCACTCTGTCCACGCTGTGGTCATTCAAGAAGACTTCGAACTGCCCGCTGTCCCTTGGTCCTGCCTCCATTTATTGACAAAGGTTAGACAAGAGTCTATGAAATTATCACATGTTAAGTTGAATACCGATCTATCCATTTTTTTTTATCCATGCAGAGCAACGTCAGTTAGAGCGTTAATTTCCTGATGATCAGAACCATCATTTTTAAAACCTTGCAACAGCAACATTCATTGTTTTTTTTTACTTTTTAGATGATGTATATAATATATAAATTAGAATGGCAACACATAAACCAGCAGTGTGGTACTATGAGGAGGTGAAGACATTTCTGTACTTCTTACCTGAAAACAGAATTCAGATGGAGTTAGACCAAATGGACTCGATGTATGGCTCCAGACGGTAGATAGAAGGTGGCCTAGATTTGGCATACGATGGTAAGTGTTTTGTGACTTTTTTTTCACCTATTTGCCCAATGGTGGTAAGCTTGCATTTAAAATGTAAATTTTGATAGTAACATCATTGTTACTGTCATCAACTAAAATCAACAACAAAAATAATCATTAAACAGTTTTTTAAAAAAATAAATAAAAGCCACTCTAGTCTATTAAGACACTGGTGGGAAAAGAGTCAGTGTAAGCTAAACATTTATCTGTGACAATATTGTGCAACAATGGCTTACTTTTAAGAAAAAGTATCCAAAATAAGGTATTTTTCTTACTTCCTGAAGTCACACAAAAACTGTATTCTTTAATGTGACAGTCCAGAAACCACTGCACTTCAGTGATAGAGACTGGACAATGGAAAAGTGGCATAAGACATACAATCATTGAGTTGGAGCTTCACTGTTGAAGCTTTTAGAAATTATTAGGATGTTTTGTAGTGCATTTTAACTTTGCCCATGTTATAGATGAAAGCTTGTTCTTGTCATTAGTTTTACAAATGTGAAGAATGTGTTACTGCACTTGTTTTAACATTCTTAAATGTAATGTCCCACTGTACTTACAAGAGGATTTATCATCTGAAAGAACATACTGTATGACTGTGCTCCATCCAGCTGCTCAGAGGTCAGTTGGAAGGCGTCTGTATCCACCACTTTGTGGATCTATAGCAGGCAAAAACAGCCTGAGGCTGCATGTAGTGCCACTATGACTACCTATGTTTACAGGCTCTCTGTTTGCTAAATATAAATGCAGGGGTTTGTCCTGGTGGCATGGCTGTGAAGAATTACAGAACAAACATGTTGGCACTTAGAACCAAATAGACTTCATGTAAAGCACAATGAAAGGCAACAGTTAAAGGTAGATTCCATATGAGAGCTATCAAACTGGATAAATGTGCTTTCACTTGTTTATCCACAAATAAGTAAATAAATAAATAAAATGCCATCCTCATGTCCTAGATGACTGAGAATCTACACCAGCATATTTACTTATTTCATTAGAGTGTACCAGATACTAGTAAAACAACTATTTATTTTGCAGCAGCTTTTTATTTTTTTTTTAAATCAACATTTTATTATTATTACGATCACTAAAACATAAATCAGCAAATGGTCTTAAATATTTAGCTGCAAGACAAAATAGAGTATGTAGCTCTAAATGGCAACCAGATTATGGCACACTCACAGAACACCTAATAAGTTAAAGAAAACTAATTGTTTTGTGTTTTTTTAAAGAAATTCCCTTGATTTCTCTGTGAAATATTACAAGGTCAAGGAAAGATAGGAAGCATGCATTTTAAAGATCCAGATCCACATCACAAAAGCAAGTGTCTGGTCAGTGCCTTTTTATTCTGCAGCTGTATTTTGCTGTCTGTTGCATGATCAAACTTGAAGTCCACACTCTTTCAATTCCATGGTTTTACATATCAGACAATGATAGAAATGATCTGGTCTTTAACAGGTTCTTTGATTATTGAAATCTAACCTCAAGTGAAAACACACACACACACACACACACAACAGATATCACTTTATCTTTTTTTATTTAACAAAAGTTAAACCAAAATGAAAAAGCTATGTGTGAAAAAACTAAGTCCATTCTTGCTGCTTACACAGGATTTTTGATGGAGAGTGGCACCTAAATCCTGCTGATCAAATATATTAATTACCTGATCATCATCAGTGTGGCCACCTCTACAAAAGTAGGAGATTCATCAGTTTGTTGATCTGGAGTATACAAGTATGTGTAAGCACATCACCAAGGCAGAAAGAAATCAGCAATGACCTCTGAGAATTAAATGTTGCTGAATCTAAACAGTAAAAGTAATTTCTAAACTACTTGAAGTTTATCATTCTACAGTGAAAAATCATATTCAGTAGTGGAAAAACTTAAGGGCGGTGCCAATTTTCCCAGCAGTTTCATTTCAAGGTTTTAAAAATTACAAAAACTCAAACACTCCATCTCGGACTCTTTAGGCCTCGGTTAGTCATGACAGGACAATTAGAAAAAGACTGAAGAAATATGGCTTGTTTGGAAGGGTTGCAGGTTAAAGCCTCTTCTCTCTAAAAAGAACATGGCAGCATGACTGAGGTTTGTAAAGTTTCAACTGAATGAATTGCAAGACTTCTGAAACAATGTTCTGTGGACAAATTAGATAAAAGTATAATTCGCAGCACTATGTTTTTGGAGGAAACCAAACACAGCATATTGTCAGAAACACCTCTTGCCAACTGCCAAGCTTGATGGTGGAGGAATGATCATCTCGGCCCCTTGCAGTCATTGAATCGACTATGAATTTCTCTGAAGACCAAAAGATTCTCAAATGTAAGACCATCTGTCTGACAGCTGAATCTTGGACCAAACTGGCTTATGATACAACAGGACCATGATTTCAAACACAGCAGCAAATCTACAACGAAATGGCTAAAAAAAGAAAAGAATCAAGGTGCTGCATTGGTCCAGTTAGTGTCAAGAACTCTAGAACTCCAGATTGAAATGTTGTGGTGGGACCTTTACAGAGCTGTGCAGAAACAAATGTCTGCTCACCTCAATGAACTAAAGCAATGTTAGAAAGAAATATGAGTCAAAATTCCTCTACAACCATGTGAGAGAATGATAAAGTCCTACAGAAAACCAATATTGAGAGTTATTTCTGCTGAATGAGGTTCTACAAGCTGCTAGATCATAGGCTGGACTTAAATGATCACACAGCTTTTTTCATTTCTTTCTTTTATTTTTGTAAGAAAATAATAAGATGGTGGAATGCATTTTACCAATGGAAAAAAAGGATGTAGTTTCTAAATTTTGGTTAAAAGAATAATTTCGAAAGGATTTATTTCCAAATGTAAACATTAAATGCATTTAAAATGTGCTTGGCCCGACATATTTCTTATTTTATCCTAAATTTGTATCTTCTTTGTTCGCATACATTTTAGTTATTCCCTGTTTAAACTACAATAACATTACCAAAAGCTAAGCTAAGTTGAGTCAGATTCCCTATTAATCCCACATCGGAAAGCTGGCCTTAGATCTTTTCTCTGCGTCTCTGTTGATTATCAGTGGTGAGTTATGCTGCCATCTACTTTAATGGGCTCTATGGCTGAAAGTGCAAGACAAGCAGAAACACAGAGTGGAGTGGTCAACGAAGAGCTGCAAAGTTTACTCGTTTTTTTTAACTTCTTGACCATTTTTTATCTTACACTCTCTTTGTCAATGTTTTTTTCTGATTTTTTTATTGGCCCTCTTCACCTCACTTTCTGCTTCTTTCAGTGTATATAATAATCTGCTTCTTCCTCCAACTGTCCCAGTTCAATAACACAACATGGCACTTGGTGCAGCAAACACTATAACTCACAGTTTCGAGTAATTGATCCCTGTAGTGCAAATCCTTTTTCCCTTTTTCCCCACACTCCCATCTTTTTTTCTTTTTTCTTCATCAGTTTTTTGATACTAACTCTACTTTCCCTTACTAGTCCCTTCAATTTATTTGAGCTTTTTTTTGACACAAAGTCCAATCAAAAGCAGCCAAAGACAATTATTTCTTTCACCCACTGTGGCTTTCATTTTCCTGATATTGTGCCCCAGCTCTTCCACTGGCAAAAAAAAAAAAATCCTGGACCTTTTTATTTATCCTGCTTCACTACAAATCAGGCTCAACCACTGGCACTTACCTGCATACATAACATGCTTCCTGCACCTCATCAGGATTTTCAGTTTTATATATATAAAAATAATTTTTTCCCCCTGAAATTTTACTTTTTCTGCAAATTGCTCATCCTCAAATCTCAGACTATTGTTCCTGGAACTGATGATGGAGAAAAAATACAACTTATGGGCAAAACTTCACAGTGACCAAAAAGCTTTTTTTCCTCTGAGCTTTGAATTGACCCTCTGTCCCAGGGGTCTCCAATTCTGGTCCTCAAGGGCCACTATCCTGCATGTGTTACTTGTTTCCCTGCTCCAACACACCTGATTCATTGGTAAATTATCTCTTCATGTTTTGCAGAAGCCTGTCAATCACCCATTGATTCAAACCAGGTGTGTTGGAGCAGAGAAACAAGTAAAACATACAGGATAGTGGCCCTCGAGGACCAGGGTTGGACCACTGCTCTATCCCATCTCAAACTTATTTTACTTCATAACCTCTCCAATCCTCTGTGTCGTAACAATAAGCTACTAGAAGCATGCTTCTCATGTTGAGTGGTTTGAGCTACAATCACCCTGCTGATGAAAATCATTCAAGTTTTTATCTTTACATTTTTTGCTATTAAACTCTCCCAACTTTTGAAGTGATTATTAAAAAGTGAAGGTTTAAAATGTATTGATGCTTTGAAAAAAAGCCATCACTTCAGGAAACAAGTGAGCAATCATGAAGCAATTAAAAGCTTGGGCAAGCCATCGCAAGAAATTCCTTAACACTAATCAGTATTGTCTTACTACATCCACATTTTAAAACCTTACTATTATCTAGGCCTTCAGCCTGCTGCTGAAAGCAAAAGATCAACAATGTTTTTGCCTGTGTGTTTGTGTATGTTCAGTTGTCTGTATCGTTTGCAAAATATTTCATGAATCACTAAACAGATTTAAAAAACTAAAAGTAATCATTGGGTTGACATCTACAACTTATTACTGTTTGGAGCCTACCCAATGGCTGCCACAGAAAGAGCACACTTAGCACACGTAAAATGGCTGTAATCCAAATTAGTTTCACATGTATTGAGCTAAAACATTGTGGTAATAGCTAAGACTGATCCCTAATATATACTTTTAGCACTAACTCAGGTGGATGACCTGCTAACATTCTCAATAAGGTATATTGTATCATTTCCTGCTTTCTTTGCTGGTAGGTGGAATAATTTTTTTGCTTGGAAAATCTTTTGATTTGCTGGATTTCTCTGACTTTTGCACAGTTTTATATTCTAGTACACAAACACTTGATACAGCTGTTTTCAACTATTGCATTGTCCTTAAATCACCTTTTGTCTTTCAACACAAAAAGTGCTGCTAGCTTTAGCTAGCATTAGTTTAGCAAGACTTTATGGTTCTCTCCTCACTTCCTCTGTTCTTCTTTGCTCTGTGTCAGATGTTTAGCTATTTTTCTGCATCCCTTAGCAATATTGATATGTGTAATAAATGTATCCTTTGGAGGTGAAGTTGTCTGAATTGGAACCTCGGCTCCACACTGGTGAAAAGCCCATAGCAAGCCAGGTCCTTTGAACTCTGAAATCTCACCAGTCATAGACCCATGTTTCTGGAATCCTGTCCTCTTCCCGAGCTTTTTGAAAGCAACACTGTTTTTATTTTGTTCTGTTGAGATTTCTGAAGTGTCAAAACTTTTAGCTTCATCCAAACCATCAACATGTCTAAAAGGTCCCATTCCAACTAGACTGTTCAAAGAGGTGGTTCCCTCTAGGGCTGCAACTAACAATAATTTCAATAATCGATTAATCGGGCGATTATTTTCTCGATTAATCGATTAATCGGTCGTCTTGGAATTCATTCATTCATTCATTCAGTCATTCATTTTGGCCCACATAAAAAAGTTATCTGTATGTAAAGGAGTAGGTTGATGGAAAACTTTTACTACTTTCTTATTTTTAAATAAATCAATATAAATTCAATTCAACATTCTCACTTTATATACTTAGCTCTCAAGCAGAAAATAACAATAGCTTATTTAACACCCGTGTTTCACATCTCTAAAAAACTTACAACTAAAT